>NC_134409.1:74438715-74713715 GCF_038048845.1 Mixophyes fleayi
CATCACGGGTGATTTTAACATTCCCATTGCTAATCCACATTCCGATTCTGCTTCCAAAGTACTTTTTCTAACCTCCTCTCTTGACCTCTCCCAGTTGGTTGAATCCTCTGCTCATTGGGATGGTTACTGCCTTGATCTTGTTTTCTCTACAGAATGATCAGGTTCTGGTTTCCTAAACACTCTATTCCCCCTCTTGGATCATCACCTTATCAACTACACGCTCACCCCCAGTACTTTAACCCCTCTGCTGTCAAATTCTACCAGGCCTCATACCCGCAGATATGGGTGTGGTTTTTTTTTTCTTTTTTGTTTTAATATCAATCGTTTTTACTGAAGTTTATGAAATATGTGGGGTACGGAAATAAGAGGGGATATGAAAAATAAACAATAGGGGGTACAGAGTGGGGGGGGGGGGGGGTTAGGGGCACAATATATTTAGCCAGCAATTACTTTATATGTTATCTAGACACATAAATAATCATTTAGAGTTACATTTATGTAGGGTTGCCCTAAGATTGGTTAGTACTGGTGGTGTCTTCCAGTGAGAGCTGCAGGGGCTTGTTAAGGTTAAAGGCAGAATTATTGAAAATGTTGGGTTTGGTCATGGTGTTGGCACTGGAGCTCCTTCACCCTCAGTTACATACAAGTGCCAATTCATCCATTTTAGCAGTGGAGAGTACAGGGCTGTGGAGTAAGGCATGCCCAGGGTCTCCATCACAAAACTAACTTGTACTTCATCTATAACCTTTTTTTAAGTTAGGGGGGGGGGACTTTCCACGCTTGGGCTATGGCACTTTGGCTGCAATTAGGATGTGATTGTATACATATTTAGAGTGGGTTGAAAAAGTCACCGGATAGTGGTGTAAGAGTGCAACCCCGCAGAAATCTAAACTATTAATTTTCAACAGTTTTTCTCCTCTCTCCAACACATTCTCTCCCCAATTTCTACATTCTCCTGCCCTGGTATGGAAGTGCCTCATTTTCACCAAACCCTAGCAGACAATCTTTGAAGTAGCTCCAGTGAATCTTCATACTCAGTGGTAACACAAAATCTTCAAAAACGTTCTCGTATATCCAAGATACCGATACTCACTCGGCGAAGCTGGCCTTCCCTTCCTTGAAATCCGCTCTTCATTGCTGACACTGCGTTACACCCCTTTATCTCCTTTCACCTAACAGACTTATTTTCCCGCTCCTCTTTTCCACTGACAACCCCACCCCCACACACGCAACCCCCATCCACCCTTTGTCCTCTTAATGTATTGCATTTGGCTTGTTTCATACTTCAGTTTGTATATTTGTTTCCATGTTGTGCTACATATGGTTCTTTTTTATTTATTTTTCTTATTGTAACTGCAACTGGATTTTCATTTCCTGTTAATTCTTCAATCATGTTTGTCACTCATGCTTGTCAAGTAAAAATTCTAAGTTAAAGAAAAACTTTTTCGTAAAGCAGAACGTTACTGGCATACATTTCGTACCTCTACTGATTTCCTCGAATATGCTGCTATCTACCACTCCTATCAAAATAGCCTTGACTATTAAAGCCCGTAAATCATGCAGCATACAAGGCCTCAGACAATTGTCTGCATGACAAGCTATCAGTCCAGCCAGCAGAGTCTGGCGTGGGAGCTTGTTTGCTTCTTTTTCAGGATTATTGGTTGTATTCCACTTCAGATTCCCAGATAAGGGACATTATGGTTGGGGGATTGATTGTCCTCCTCAGAGCTCCATCAGCTGCTTTTTCCATACTGGTCTTGCATATGGACTGGATGAAGTATCAGACTTTGCGAGAAGCGATTAAGGCTTTGTAATCACTGTATACTCACCCCAGTGCCTGTATAATAAGGTGGGGGGGGGGGGTTATTCAAGCCTGTGCTGGTTCAAAACCTATTGTGATTTTGAACCTCAAGTTCTTGTATTGGTGAACATGTTCAAGATGGAGTCCTTGAAAGCTGTCTTATACAGTATAGAATGAGGCAAGTCCTTACCCATCAAGGTTGCATGTTGTAATCTGGAAGGGTCACCATTTCTCAAGTCCGTGGTTTGGTCTCTCCACTTCCAGTTTTGGGCTCTGCTGTGGACTAGCAACAGCCCCTGAACAGCTGCACTTCAGAGGTCTGTGGGGATAATGCTCTCCTATTACTTAGATGATCTCTTAAGCTAGCCAGTGATCCAGACTCTGCTTCAGATACAATCATGTTTAGTTGTAGGGTTCAATTTATGCATTCAAAATGAAACTTTTCTTGAAATGGGAAGTGTTACATTTTAGCTTAAGCTTTTTATGGTTTTCTCAGTTTCCAAGTGCTTGTTGCTCACTCCTCAGGGGGTTGTAGGTCAAAAAGTCCAAGCTTCCTATCTATGGCCTAGAGTTAGGACAGTGTTTAATGCTTTGGTTCAGGGACAACTGTTCTTGCAGGAAAAAGACTCAGGCGTTCAGTCTCAGAATGCTACCACAGTGGCATACATTAATCATTAGGTAAGCTCAAGAGCTTACATTCAATCTAGGGACCACCAGGAACACGGCAACACTATATATGTATTCGCAATATTGTCAGTGTTTATACTAGAGGTGAAATTCGGGAGGCCTAATTTTCTTAGCAAACACATTCTGCATCTGGGAAAATGATCTTCAACCAGTACATCTTCGAGAGATTGTGGTCAGAATGGGGTCATCTGAACCTTGACATTGGTTGATTCTGTAGATGGAGTGATTGGCTCAAGGACCTGGGATCCACAGGCATTTTCTGTAATCCCTGTCTTGGTCCCATGACATTTGTATCTGATTTATCTCGCGTTTCCATAAAGAGGGTCCTGGTGTTTGTGTCACCGCACTGTCTATAATGGTCATAGTACACAGACAATCTAAAGATGTGGATGAGTCTATCGCAAAGTGTTCCCCTAGGGAAGGTACTGCTTACCCTTTGACCTTAAGGCAGCGGTTCCCAAACTGTGTGCCGCGGCTCCCAGGGGTGCCGCGGGGCCAGCCAGGGAAAAACCAACAAAACAAAAACTTACAAATCTGCTGGGCGCCGGGACCCAACATCCTCCTCTCTCACGCAGCGTAAGAGAAGAGGATGCTGGGGACCGGCGAATTTGTAAGTTTTTGTTTTGTTGATTTTTCCCTGGCTGGCCTGCGGCACCCCTGTGGCAAAGGGCAGAGAAAAGGGAAAGCGTGGCAGAGGGCAGAGGAGGGGGACAGCATTTCAGAGAGCAGAGGAGGGGGAACAGCGTGGCAGAGGAAGGGGAACAGCGTGGCAGAGGAAGGGGAACAGCGTGGCAGAGGAAGGGGGACAGCGTGGCAGAGGAAGGGGGACAGCGTGGCAGAGGAGGGGGACAGCATGGCAGAGGGCAGAGGAGGGGGACAGCGTGGCAGAGGAGAGGGACAGCATTTCAGAAGGCAGAGGGGGACAGCGTGACAGAGGGCAGAGGGGGACAGCGTGACAGAGGGCAGAGGAGGGGGAACAGGGAGACAGCGGGCAGAGGAGGGGGAACAGCGTGGCAGAGGAGGGGGACAGCGTGTCTGGATGCAGAGGGGGCAGCGTGTCTGGATGCAAAGGGGACAGCGTGTCTGGATGCAGAGGGGGCAGAGTGTCTGGATGCAGAGGGGGGCATCTTTGCATACAACTAAATAAGTATTTCTGTCCTGACCTAAATACTTATTACATTTTTTTGACCCAACTATTTCTAAAACAGGACTGCTCGGTAATTATTTTGGAGGGGTGCCTTGAAAAATTATGGAGACTCTAAGGGTGCCACGAACTGCAAAAGTTTGGGAACCACTGCCTTAAGGGATTGGCACAGTTGGCTTCACTGTTGTGATAGTTGAAGCCATAATTCTTAGAAAATCGAGGTCATGCTTAGAGTTCAAGGTTCTTATCGTAGAAGACTTTCTTGCTGTGAAATTAGGAAGTTTCCAGTTTCTTTCATTTGGTTCATCCCCCACTGTTTTAAAGGAAGTTATCTGCACTCTGTAAGATTGTTGAACTCTTCTGAAAGGAAACAGAGGTCTTCTTAAAGGGGTTGGTGCATTTGAGACCACCATTTTAATCCCATATTGGTCATTGGGACTTGAATTTAGGTTTGAAGACATTACAACTGACTCATTTTGAACCACTGAGCTCCGTGTTTATCACACGGTAGGCTGTTTCCCTTCTTCCCATTTTCTCCGTCCGGAGGGTATCTGTTGTGCAGCTCTACTTACATCTGTTTGGTTTTTTTTGAGGGTAGGGCTGTTCTTTGTATACTTTTACCCTTTCAGTTTAAGGTGGTTATGATTTCACTTAGATAAGGACATCCTGATGCCAGCATAGGGTCAGTCAGTCCTCAGAGGAAGACTGATCTGTTCTCTTACTGTGTGTTGTCAGGGCAGTAGATAAATTAGAAGAATAGATGGCAGGACAACTCCACAATGCTTTTAAAGAGATTGGCTGGCATCAGGACTGATTTATATTTAGATGGATCAGTTTGGTGTTTCATCATGGTTGTACTGGACTGGGGAAACCTGTTCCTCATATTGTAAAGGCTCATTTTATTACATCGCTAAGTGTTTTGTGGGTGGTGCGACACAGTGGTTCACATTAGTTTACTTTTCTCGGATTCTGTCCTGCGGGGCTTGGTTAATAAAATGACTGTGGCGTACAGGATTGGGAAAGAGACAAGGGAGGAGCAAAAGAAATAAAGATTTTTTTAAAGTACCAGTGTCTTAATTGGAGTCTTTATAGCACATGGTCTTGGTGTCCTCCACTATATTCAGAGAAAAAGATCTAAAATAACTATAAATTGTAAGCAATGGAAAGAAGTTTTTCTATGATCAAATATAGAATGGAATTAGTAAACATGTATCCTCGAAAAAAATATTTTCAGTATTAATGTAGTATTTTAAGCAATTATCATTTAGTTATATTTTATTGTTATACTTGTTCTCAGACTTATAGAATTCTCAGTTGGCATGAGTATATTACAGTTTTAAGTTGTTTTTTTTTTAATCTAGTAGCAGCCTGCAGAATAGATGTAGATAAAAGCAATACAAAAGGAATAATAGCACAGGAAAATAAAGAAAAGTGATTAAAAATAAAAGTAATCAAATATAAAGACATCTCTTGTATGTCCAAGCTCCTGTTTTAGTATCCCAGAAATAGTTTTCTAATTTAAACTGTTCTTATGCCTTTCAGCACAGCAAGAAGATGATGAGTTTGTTTGTCAAATTGTGTATGTTTTTTACCAAATGGTTTTCCACCAAGCAACGAGGGATGTCATCATAAAAGAAACACGTATCCTTTTTATCCTAATGCTGCAAGCAGGCAGGTTATTTGTTAATATAATATAAAGAGAAACCTAGGTGGTCTGTCTTCATATCTATATATCCTTTAGTATAAGATAGTTGAAGAGGAACGTAATGGAAGAAGAGGTATATTGTTCAGAATTGTTAAGGTATAGTTTTATACTTTAAATCTCTGTATTTTTAAAGACATTAAACAAATCCAGAAACAATTTTACTGAATATTTGTGGATGTGAAAAACATTCAATATCTCTTTAATTCGTCACAGCCTATGTTTGTTAAATTATTAAATGTTATGTTGTCAACATAACATAATGTTGACCTTTTCTGGAGTTTACTAATACCCCACACTTCCTATAAACCCGGGTTTTTGCCAGGGCGTGTTCCGAAGACCTAGGTTGTGGCTCAGTGTGAAAGGGGGTTAGTGCAAAATCACTTTTGCAGGGTTATTCCTGTGTCAGCCCCAGGTCGCCTGCCGTGTGAATGGTGCGACCCGTGTTTTTCAACCCGGGTCTCACACAAAGAAGCTGATTGGGGGGATTAGGGACGCTAATTTCAATACTGCAGAGAAGAGAGATAGGAGAAAGCAAGGCACACTGGCTAGAGAAAGAGGTGCGTGAGCTGCTGGCGATTAGAGGCGATGAGGAAATAAAAAAAAACAGATCACAGGCGCTGCAATGGATGCAACAGTGCCTATAACATAGCAAAAATACTAACAGAGCGTGGGATAAATTGTAGCCAACAACAGGTGGTAAATAATTTAATGTCACTTCGAAAACAATACTCCAAAGTCCATGACCACAACCAGAGAAAGAGTGGTGCTGCCCGTATGGAATGGCCATTTTATGACCAATGTAACGTGGTGTTCGGCAACTCTGCCCTGGCAAATCCCATAGCACTATCATCAAGCTGACGTGATGCTCACAGTCCAACAGCTGAAAGCAGTCAGTCAAGCGTGCCCTCACTGATGTTTCGCTGGAAGAACATGCTGATTTGGAGTGTTCAAATGTGAACAGTGAAACCATGAATATGTCAGCAGAGGAATTGGCAGACTCACAACCTTTGCCAGCGGCACAACCATTACCAGATACACAAACGTTGCAAGAGACACAACTGTTGCCAGCAACACAACCTTCGCCATCGACGCAGACCCCAACGTTGCATTCAAACAGTAAGTTTATTCATTTTAAAAATTTTAAAGTAAATGAAATAAATATATGAAAGTTTAACATTACTAAACTAAAAGCTAAACAAAACTCCAAAGCTAAAAGTAAAAACATATTGAAACATGAACACGTATATTTTGCAGCATTAAGCTAGTGTGCAGGAGGGTGGAAGCCTCAGCTCATATCATCTTACAACACTGCTGTTCATCAGCAATATTCATTCATCCTCTGTAGCCCTAATGCATTTCCTTTCTTTTTCCCAATTGTAGTTTACAATGTTCCTAAAAGGAAGAAGAAACTAAATAATATGGAACAAGCAACAAAAGCCATCAGTAATGGTAGAAGAGCTCAAGGAAATGGATATGGCTATGGCGGCCCCCAGAAGACGCTCGTCTGAAACGCTTCATGTATAATGAGCGCGAACTGCAGGACCCTTTCATTACCCAAATAATGGGTATGCAGGAGTGGATTCTGAGGGAAAACAGCAAATTTATGATGGCTTACCTAGATCGCCTGATGCCAAGACTGCACAGACCTGCACAATTTCAACCACAACCTCTGTACCACGGTGAGGGGCCTTACCCTTTATATAACAGAGGGTAACAAATATTTCCCCCTAACTCAGGTACGCCACTAAACACTCCACATAATCCTGAGTACCCGGCTACAACCCATAACCCAGAGTATCCGTCTACTACACATAACCCTGAGTACCCACATTGCCGTCCGTTATAGGTAATGAAATTATGTACAGTACAGTTATAATGTTTGCCTGTGTTTAAGGCAACAATATTTAAAATGTTTTCTATATTTAAAATATTTATAATGTAAGGTCTTCAAAAAGTTTTATCTTGCACTACCTTATTGACTCATGTAAAAGTTTCATCTTGTGCTACTGTATTGACACGTGTGTCTAAACTCTATATTTGTATATATTTTTTTTTGTAAGTGCTATCATATACAGACCTTTGTTATTTCTATTGGTACTTATGATGAAATAAGTACCCTTTACAAAAAGTATTTTACACTTTGAATAAAAATATTTTGTTCAGGTAACCCTTTGTCCGCTCTACTCGATTACTGATGACAGATTGGCGGTGATGGTGATACGAATGAGTTCTGCAGAAGTATTTGTACATTCTCCCTCATAAGTTGTGGAATCCACAGACAGCACATGTAGTTCAGAGTCCTGTACGTTCCACTCTGGTGGAAACTGCTTTTTCTATATTTCACAAATATTGTGTAAAATACAGCAAGCGGCTACTACATGGGGCACAAGTTTGGTATCAATGCCGTTGTGCTTCAGTTAACACTGCCAACGTCCTTTCAATCGTCCAAAGGCATTTTCTACCACCATCCGAGCAAAGCTGAGGGTATGGATGAATCTAATTTGTTGCTCCAAAAGTTGATGTTGCTGTGTTGCCCTTCATCAACCATCACCATAAAGGGTAAGCAGCATCTCTGATTATGTTTACTGGGATCTCCACACCATTCACGATCTTGAATTTCTGTAAAGAAATAAAACCGATTCAATTTCTGTAGTGCTTCACTGAGAATATTGGAACTTTCACAGCAGTCAGTACACATATAGATCTTGCAATCTCGAATGTCTAGCTCCAAAAAAAAAAACCATACACGCTACCCAAATGTTGGTTACAGAAAACAATGCACCTACTGCTATATGTTTTAATTGTATTTGGAATGCGGAACATCTACAAATGACCAGGGACAGTAAACAAATTGCAAAAAATACATGAATGTATTCGCTAGCTGAGAAAAGCATCTTTAAAAAAGTATAGATATTTACCTCTCTATGGAACAACCAGGGATTTGGCCTCTCCTCTGCAATCTGGTATAGATCAGAATTAGCCAGAACTCTGTCGTCATGGGAACGTCTAGGCCAGCCAATAAACACATCTGTGAAACTAAAAATATAATATATTTAGCTTTGTCTTACAATACACATCATAAGACACAGTCACATTAAAATAAAAAATGATGGTTACCAATCGTTATGGTTGAGTACAGCTTGCATAATGATGGAATGCCAGCCTTTGCAGTTGTAAAAATCAGCAGTGTTTTCTGTGGGGGCAATGATAGGGATGGATGTCCCGTCTATGGCTCCTGCACACTGTGGATACCCACGTCGTAAAGACGTTGTGTATTCTCCCTCTCTGCCAAAATTGCTCCTTTCTCCTCCTGAAATGACAAGGTAGCACAGGGTAAGCAGCTGCATCAAGCTCTTGTTTGCTTTATAAAAGCCAAAAATTGCAATGAAACAGGAACTCCTGGCTATACAATAGTAACTTGTCGGCCATGATTAAAGCAATGCTGTGAACAGTCGCCATCCACTTTGGCTTCATCTTTGTGCGCAAATAAAAGTCCCCTTTAAATTACCTCACCATTTTTCAGCCAATCAAAGTCCCTGTTGTGTTGACTCACACTTATTGTCAGGGCAGACCCGGGTTCAGTATAAACGGGATCAACCCGGGAAATTCGCAGGTCAAAGGTGCAGTGTGAACGGGGTCTCTGAGCTGGGATGCTCTGTGACACCACAAAAACCTGGCTTGAAAAACCTGGGATATTGCAGGGACAACTGTGAAAGTGGTCTCAAAGGCTCTTTTTTTTTTTTTTATAGAATTAAGCCCCTGCATTGCTGCTATAGTGTGTTGGATACACTTTCTGGTAGAATGTACCTGATGCTTACCTTAAATTTAAATGTCTAATCTGTTTTTTAACACTGTATGTGCTCTACACTCAGTCACTCCCATGACATCTGCCATTGTCAGCAACTTACAAATTCCTACTGCAAAGATCAATTTATTCCTGTAATTTCAAGGCCAGTGATATTTGGCAAATTACATTGCAGCGGGGACTAACTGCATGCATACAGTGGTTAGGAGGAAACAAGTGACACATCTTTTTAAATTCCCCCTGAAGTGTATTATGCTAATAACAGGGATTCCACTAACAAACAAGACCTCTTTGGTGATGGACTCGTATTGTTGATAATCCTAATAATCATATTATTAATAAAAAAAAAAATTTTATATACATTTGTATGTCATCTATATAGAGAATGGCTGCAGATACAGTGTAGTGCACTGAGATGTTCTGATTTTATTGAACTTACAAATTCCAACTGCAAAAATCTATTTTTTTGCTGTAATTTCAGGGCCAGTGATATTTGGCAAATCACATTGCATTGGGGACAAGCTGCATGCATACAGTGGTTAGGAGGAAACGACACAACTTGGGTAACTGGTAAATTTCCCCTGAAGTGTAATATGCTATAACAGGGTTTCCACTAGCAAACAAGTTTACAACTTTTAAATAAAGTACACAAAATATGGACATATTCTTTAATATCAAATGGAATATGTAGTAGTATTGTAAAAAGAAATAAACTGCACTCCTGAAAATCAGATCTTGCAGCTTTAATTTTAAATATATCTGTGAAAAGCAAATAAAGTGCACTGATATGTAGCAGTAAATATCTGGATTGCGTTGTAGCACTGTAAATGGATATGTAAAGGGAACTAGATAATGGTGACAAAAAAAAGGGGCTAGAGATGGGAAAAAAAAGGATAGAAAAAAAATTTATCTTTATAAAATCTCAGTGGTATGGTAAACATGTTTATAGCTTTTTATGGATAAATGGTTGGACATAGTAGTATGCCAGCAATAAGTCACGAAGAAAAGGATACCCTTACCCTGTACTATACCCTATAGTTTCTTCTTTATGGATATGTCTGCTTCCATTCCTTGGTGCTCCTTATTTAATCCTACTGAAGTCAAAGTATTTAATTCAAATATGCTTTGGACATGGCAGCTATAAAGTCGTCTTCTCTCCAATTTCTTGAAACTTTTTCAACACCCAGGAAAGTTAAACCTGATGGTCTTTGTTGTACTTTTCAAGGAAGTGATTTGAAACGCGGTGGGAGGTTAAACCTGTTTTTATGTTTCATATTTGTTCTGATATTCTAGCTTTTAGCTTCCTTTTAGTTCTTCCTACATATTGGAAGTCGCAAGAACACTCCAATAGGTTAATTACTTCTTCTGTGTTACAAGTAATGATATCTTTGATTTTAAAGTTTTCCCTGTTGTAGTAATATTGGGCTGCACAACTTTGGCAGCTCTAAAGTCAGTAAAAAGCCATTCACTGTTTATATTTAATATAAGTAATCTAAATAATCTAAGCAGTCTATGGCCATCAAAATGACTGCATTAGTGACTGACACACCTGTGAGGGTTTCCATAGTTATTTGCCCTTTAGGTCTGCATCTGTTGTCTGTTAGCTTCCAATTTCTAGTAAGACCAGAGGTTAGCCATACACTCATTGATCTAGCTATAAAATTTGTCTGTACAGCCATAGCCAAATGTTTTGAGAATGACACTTATATTTCACAAAGTCTCCTGCCTCAGTTTTAATGATGGCAATTTGCAAATACTCCAGAATGTCATGAAGAGTGATCAGATGAATTGCAATTAATTTCAAAGTTCCTCTTTGCCATGACAATGAACTTTATCCCAAAAACATTTCCACTGCATTTCAGCCCTGCCACAAAAGGATCAGCTAACATCAGGTCAGTGATTCTCTCGTTAACACAGGTGAGACTGTTGATGAGGACAAGGCTTGCTATCACTCTGTCATACTGATTGAGTTAGAATAACAGACTGGAAGCTTTAAAAGGAGGGTGGTGCTTGAAATCATTTTCTTTCTCTGTTAACCATAGTTACTGCAAGGAAACACGTGCAGTCATCACTGCTTTGCACAAAAAGGGATTCACAGGCAAGGATATTGCTGCTAGTAAGATTGCACCTAAATCAACTATTTATCGGATCATCAAGAACTTCAAGGAGAGAGGTTCAATAGTTGTGAAGGCGGCTTAATGGCACCAAAGAATGTCCAGCAAGCGCCGTCTCCTAAAGTTGATTCAGCTGCGGGATCGGGCACCACTAGTGAAGAGTTTGCTCAGGAATGACAGCAGGCAGGTGTGAGTGCATCTGCACGCACAGTGAGGCAAAGACTTTTGGAGGATGGCCTGGTGTTAAGAAGATAAGTAAAGAAGCCACCTTTATCCACAGAAAACATCACAGACAGACTGATATTTTGCAAAAGGTACAGGGATTGGACTGCTGAGGACTGCGGTAAAGTCATTTTCTCTCTGAATCCCCTTTCAGATTGTTTGGGGCATCTGGAAAAACGCTTGTCCGGAGAAGGAAAGATGAGCGCTACCATCAGTCCTGTGCCATGCCAACAGTAAAGCATCCTGAGACCATTCATGTGTATAAAGAATGGTACCAAAACCTTTTCCAAGAGCAACTTCTCCCAACCATCCAAGAACAGTTTGGTGACAAACAATGCCTTTTCCAGCTTGATTATCACTTTTGCCATAAGGCAAAAATAACTAAGTTGGCCGGAGATCAAAACATCGAGATTTTTGGTCCATAGCCAGGAAATTCCCCAGACTTTAATCCCATTGAGAACTTGTGGTCAATCCTCAAGAGGCAGGTGGACAAATTATAGCCCCCAAATTCTGACAAACTCCAAGCATTGATTAGGCAAGAATGGGCGGCCATCAGTCAGTATGTTGCCCAGAAAGTGATTGACCGCATGCCAGGGCGAATTGCAGAGGTCTTCAAAAAAAAAAAAAAAGGGTCAACACTGCAAATATTGACTCTTTGCATAAACTTAATATAATTGTCAATAAAATGCACATATGAAATGCTTGTAATTTTTCTTCAGTATAACATAGCAACATCTTTCAAAAAGGTCTAAAACACCGAAGCAGCAAACTTTGTGAAAACAAATACTTGTGTCATTCTCAAAACTTTTGCCCATGACTGTACATAAGTCTGACAGTGCCAAACAAAGACTAGGGGGTAAATGTATGAACTCCGATTTTTTTCAATTCGCCAGAAATCGGCGACTTTGCAGGTAAAATTTAAAGAGGCGATGGCTTGTAAAGGCAAGTTTGCCAAGTGTGCAGTCCCAAGTGACATCTAATAGATCCCGATAAGATGATGATCGGATCAGCGCTCTCTTTGGCCACTACTTCTGGGCAATTAGGTCTAAAATGGCCTAAAGCACCATAACATTTACTATATATACTAAAATTGTAAATTATAGTTAATAAATAAGATAGTATAATATATGCTTTTAAAGGAAATCTTTCATTTTAAGAAACTATTTTATTTTTATTAAGCTTTAAATTAAGTTTGGCAGTGTGCATGAAAATAAGCTTCCTCTACATTATTAACAGTTTCTCAATTTGGTTTTCCTAAACCCTTTGTGTTTGTTGTAATCAACAATGACAACATCTCAGTTGTTAAGACTACCTGCTGGATTTGTTAATTTTTTATTTAAAGAGGGAGCGCAGTGGACAGCATTGCTGCCTCACGGCGCTAGGACTATAGGTATGATTCCAACCAGGGTACTTATCTAAGTTTTCCTCCCTGCGCTCTGGCTAAGCTGCCAAAATAGGAAATAAACTAGTGATGCAACATTTATTTTAATTTTTTTCCTCAAATCTTTTTGGAAGCTTGGTCTTGAATGTGGTTCTATTGAGTTCCATACACAAAACTGTATATTTGAAATATATTTAACGGACCTTCAATTGAGTTAATTTATCAGTGACATCACAAATCATCTTTATGTAATCTGATAAGCAGTGCCAAAGAATAGACGTGAGACCTGCATCATTAATTGTACTAGTCTATATTATTTTATTGTTTTTAAAGCTTGCATTTTTCATCAATAAAGAAAATTCAACCTAGGCAATAAAATTATTGCTTGACTGTGCACCAAAATTTCCTGCATCGGGATTACATTACATATAGTTTTGTGATATAGTTAGTCATGTCTGCTGTGTGGATGCTTTTGAGTCATAGGTTGTTAGTCTTTCCACACAGAAGGGAACCAAGATTCCCTGTGCTGCTGTCTTTTGTCCAGAGGAGCTCTACCTATGTTTGTCAGTTGCAGTTTTTCCATATGTCAAACATTTAGGAAATTATAACTCCAGCGTTATCCTAATTTATGTTTCAAACTGCTCGTCTGTTTGATATCATAACTCACATAGTGTGGAGCTTATTTCTTTTTTTTTTTTTGTTTTTGTTTCGTTTTCTGCATTGTTCAGGTAGCCTAGATAGAAGTTAAAGCCATAATATTAGTTTTTTTTGTTTTGTTTTTTTGAAAACTTTCCCAGTTGATTTATCTGAGTGACTTCTAAAGAGCGAGGCCTAATGTACATTCTATGATTATGTCAAACAGGGCAGAGAGCGTATTTAAACCAGTACAATTGATGCTGTTATCTTTCCAAATAAGATCTTATCTCGTTTGTGCTCAAAATTCCTGCCCCCACCTTCTTTTGCACCGCTTTCTCTCCAGACTGAAAGTATAAGTACTTTACATTATCAGACAGGGCCATCTTTTCCATTGGGCACGATGGGCAGCTGCCCGGGGGCCCCACGGGCAAGGAGGCCCCATAGGCACGGCTCTTAATGAGAATGAATAATCCTTCAAAAAAAACCTTCAAGGGTCACTGAGCAAGTACATCTATCTCTATATATCTATATCTATATCTGTATCTGTATACATCTATATATCCATATTCATAACTAGGGGCCCCCGGTGCACTGCTTTGCCCGGGGGCCCATAATGTTGTTAAGATGGCCCTGTTAGACATTTATTTAGATGGGAAAAAGGGCGCTCATGGTGTAGTATTTGACAAACCAATAATCAAGCTTTAGAAAAAAAGCTGCGCACATTTTTAAATTAAAAAAAAAGAATTATACCTTATCTTTCAATTACTTCATTGAAGTTGCTCTTAAAATCCACGCCATTCACTGGAGGTAGATTCGAGCACAAGAAGTACCCCAAGAGCTTCCAAATGACAATAGAGGACCAGCACTCTTCATCAGCTACTGATATCAGAACATGCCTCTCAAACAGCAATACAATTTATATAAATGGAAAGTTATGGGGTGAGAGCAAAATAAACCTCTGGGGACCACTCATGATGGCCATCTGTGTAGTACACAAATAGATCTACAATGTGAAAAAATACTTTTTTTTTATATTTACTTTCCTACAAACAACACAAAGAAAGAAAAATGTTGAGTTTATTGTATCTTTATCTTGTTTTCTCTTGCCTAAGCGCCTAGACCGGCGGTTCCCCAAGTGTGCACCGCGGCTCCCAGGGGTGCAGCGAACCAGCCATAGAACAAAAACAAAGAACACATAAACTTGCCAATCCGCGCGGCGCCGGGACCCAGTATCCTCCCCTCTCCCGCAGCTTGTCACTGAAAATCGACGTCAGTGACAAGCTGTGGGAGAGAGGAGGATGCTGGGTCCCGGCGCCGCGCGGATTGGTAAGTTTGTGTTCTTTGTTTTTTCGATGGCTGGCTCGCAGCAGAGGGGGCAGAGTGAGAGGGAGGGGGACAGCGTGAAAGAGGTGGGGGGGAGGGGGACAGAGGAGGGGGACAGCGTGAAAGAGGTGGGGGGGAGGGGGACAGAGGAGGGGGACAGCGTGAGAGATGGCAGAGGAGGTGACAGCGTGAGAGGGGGCAGAGGAGGGGGACAGCGTGAGAGGGGTCAGCATGAGAGGGCAGAAGGGGCAACGTGAGAGGGGTCAGCATGAGAGGGCATAAGGGGCAACGGGAGAGAGGGTAGAGGGACTGGATGCAGAGGGGGCATTTTTGCATACAACTAAATAAGTATTTCTGTCCTGACCTAAAAACTTATTAAAAAAATTTGACCCAACTACTTCGAAAATAGGACTGCTCGGTAATTATTTTGAAGGGGTGCCTTGAAAAAATTATGGAGACTCTAAGGGTGCCGCGAACTGCAAAAGTTTGTGAACCACTGGCCTAGACTCTAAATAATACATAGGTCCCAATTCCTAGGACTTGGGAGAAGTCCTATTGTGCAAATTATAGTGGAGCTGATTGGCTGACCTATAAATACAATCTGGTCAGGTACAATGTGCTGTCACTTCACAGTTCTTCAAGGTCCTGTTGTATTTTTTCTTTTGCAGATGAATACTGTGGAAAGTATTATCTTGTCTCATCTTATACAGGAACTTTCTTGATATGTTTGTATGCATGTTTTAGTATATAAAGTGCCTCCGGAACTTGAATAGATCTGAATTGATGGTGGTTTGTATTCTTTCTAAAGTAATACCAGTCATTTTGGTTTTTAGACATTCTTTTTCCTATAGAGGGTCTTTTACTTTTTTGTTTCCTTTATATCCTTATGTTTCATAGCCCCTTTCCTTTCTGTATTGTAATGGTTTATTACTAACTATTATTGCTTTTACTTTTACATAGAAAACTCTTCACATCATCTTTCTATTTCTTAACAACAGTGTTGTAATATTTTCAGCTATATACTGGCAAATTGTATTACAATCTTTTAAAATGTATTGTATATATGTATAGCTAAACAGATATTTGTTATGTATGAAAATTTTTACCTTAACTCCATTGCAGAGGCTCCTGCTTATCTGATAGATTTAATGCATGATAAAAATGCAGAGATACGAAAAGTATGTGATAACACCCTTGATATCATAGCGGTAAGTTAGCTTATGCACAATATTTGAATTGCACATCTGAAATGCTTGTGTTTGTCTATCAGTAATTCTTGTTTTTCTCAACAGAAATATGTTACAGGTGGTATTCCTATTACTAAATCAGGTTTTATTAGATTTTCAGATTGTTTTTCCCGAGCAATCAAGGTATTCAAGTTGGACTTGATAAATAAATAAATAAAACTGTTAATGTTGCAATGTCCTTTTCTCTACATATATTCTTGGTTATACATTTTTAAACCTTAATAATTAATGTTTTTATTTTCAGGAATATGATGAAGAATGGGCAAAGAAGATACAGAGTGAGAAATTCCGCTGGCACAACTCTCAATGGCTTGAAATGGTGGAGAGTCGACAAATGGATGAAAATGAGCAATATCTCTATGGAGATGAACCCATTGAACCATTTATCCATGAAGGAGACATACTGGAAAGACCTGACTTGTACTACAATGCAGGTGATACGTTGCAGCAATATGTAATATAGTATGCTTTCAGTTTATTTTAAAGGCTACATAATGCACTGAATATTGTTCTTCCGATACAGCTTATGTGAAAGAAGTAAATGTAGCTGCGCACTTAAAGATATGTGTTTAATAATTAAATTTTTTAGCCAATAGTAAAATGAATATCAGTATCTCAATTGTGTGTGTGTGTGTGTGTGTATAAATATGTATGTATGTGTATATATAGAGAGCTAGAGATAGATAGATATATAATGTATATGTAGGAATAATGGACTAGATTATGCTGATGAAGGCATTTGTGAGCATTGCCTTTGTTGGAACCACCACAGGGTCCAAACCTGGTTAAATCTGTTAACTTAATCGTTCCCATGGTAAGCGATTTCTTCCATGCAGGCGATAAACTAAATGTATTTAAGAGAAGGAACGTGGGTGGTTTTGGAAGCCTCCATAATTTGTTGACAAGACATTTTGCTGGAGCCAGGATGTGGGAGTCCCGTTTAGCAGAGTGTTTTACTGCTTCCTCCAGGGGGTAGCAGAAAAAAAAGGACTAAGGGTCTTTAGAGATCGGACACAAAATGAGCGAGGCTAGGATATTCGGAACTTCATCCCATTAGTTGAACATTTTGTGGGCAGGTCCACCAAATATATATGAATGTTCCAGTGTGGCCACAATCCTTCCAGCAAGCCGAAGTGATGAAATTATACATTATTCCTAATTTTTTAGGGGTATAGTACACTTTGTACACTGTAGGCTTCACCTATTGGGAACATTCTTAGGAAATGTTGAATCTGGATGTAGTCATAAAATTTGGGGCTGAGTCAGTATATTTGTTTTGCAATACGTAAAAAGTTAACCAAGATTTCATGTCATAGAGGTCAGAGACTAAGTGCATTCTATCTGTAATCCAAGTTTTGGAGAACGTATGTGATGACCTGAGTGGAAATCAGGATTATGCCTTAATGGTAGAATGGGGAAGTTTGGAGATTGTGATGTTATCTAGTTCCTACCTCTTATTTTGGCCAAGACTTAACAAGATCCTTCTGTTTTGTTTAGAGAGCTCCCATGTATTAGAGAGAGAAAACTTAAGGTATTTGGATTCTATGTTCAGGCAGGACAAGGTAGCAGGTGGAGCAAAAGAGGCTGAAATTTGGCTTAGGTAAGCTGCCCAGTAATGATTTTTGACATCTGGGAAACCTCTACCTCCATATTTTGTAGGGTTTTTTTTTTTAAACAGGCTTAGCCGGGTTTTCGGTTGCTTTTTATTCCAGATAAACTTTTGGATGCTTACGAATTCTGAGAATGGTACTTTAGCTATTAACACCTGACAATAGTATAGGAGTTGGGAGTATATTTGAACTGCAATGACCCTGCCTTGCTATGAGATTATTAATGTTTACCAGGAGTAAAGGTCTGACTTAATCTTAAAATCCGGAAAATTCTCTTGATATAAAGACTCATCTATGGATCACCCATTCCTATATTTAATCTTTTTCTTCTGCTATTTAAAATCAAATTGGAAGGTTATTGTGACTGGATCACTGATAAATAACTTTTGGTATAAATTTATTTAAAGGAAATAGCGCAGGGAGCTTATTTCTATAATTGCACGTGCACTTATTTTTGATATTGTGTATATTGTGAGATAGGAAATTGTTATTTCTGAGACCAGGTTAGAAATTATTATTTTTTTGTTTTAACCTTTCAAAAGCAAATACCTTATTTCTGATGTATACCTGATACAATAAGTCTTTGTTTTGAAAGCCTTCTGCATATCTTGGTGCAAAAAAATGCTTTGTTGTACCTGTCTTTGGGAACGCATATCCTGCTAGTCTAAAGAGAGGATACATGTTGATTGGATCTTTTGATATGTGAGGCCTTTTGAAGGCAGGAAGGGTTAATTAAGACCTTGTTACTAGATTTCCTGTGTCTAAAGACAAGATGCAAGACATCACTGGATTTGTAAGATATCACAGACAAGTGTAGATATCGTTGGCTTTGTGATGCATGTAAATCTATGTTTTGGTAAACGGGGTTACATCCTGATTCTAAAAATAGCCTGTGTCCAAATCTGTATAAAATGCACTGACTTGTACACTGTAAAGTATCTTTCTGATTTCATCTGACCTGAACGCTGGTACCTTCAACCAGTTTTTGAGCAAATAAACATCACTTGCTTCATAAACCTGCTTGGAAATATCTTCCATGCTGTAAATCCTGTGACCTACAGATTAGACCCAAACTCTAATCCTTTCTCCGGCTGATTCTGAGGTTGGACCCAGCTCTCCAGTACCACCGCTCTGCCTGCTACCCATGCAGCCCTGGTCAGTGTGATAGGTCGGTGGGATCCATCCACAGCAACCCTGATCCATAGTAAAAGGTCAGGAGTATCAGCACAGGTACACTAGCAACGAGGTACGCTAGCAGCGTCAGTTACCCAGAAGGAATGTGGTTCTGAGTGCCATAAAAGGAGCTCAGTGGTGGCAGCAGGCCCCTCCCACTGCGGCAGGAGGCGCATTTTCGGAATAAGGAAGAGGGACGGTGGCAAAGTAAGCCCAGCTGGTTCCCAGTAGCAACAGAGAGGGTGGCATAGGCAGTCCATCGTTGTAACAGATTTCTGGTGGCAAGCGGTTGGATAATCGCAGGTGGCTTTTCATGAACCAATCAGGAGAGCCAAATTATTCAGGAGAGGAATAACTGCAGCCAGGAGAACGCACAGGATGTCTGATTACACCAACGTGTCCAGGGCGGATCTTGACTCTGTGCAGTGCCAAGGTCATTTACATCAGCCATTCGCCAAACAGGGTGGAGATGAGAGAGGCGCTGGGGGAATGGCACCGACAGCATGGTACCCCAGATGCCCAGACAGCAGAGATCCCAGCTCAACAGACTGCAGCGACCTCTACCCAGCAGACTTCACCCGCACAAACAGCCCCTCTATCCTATGATGAGCGCAGGGCTGCCGGGCTAAAGATCCAGCTGGTGGCCTTAGGGGACTATGCATCTGCAGCTGAGCGGACACAGGTCATCAAGGCATGGCGCCAAGAGGGTAGGGCACCAGCCATGCAGCCTAGGGGGGGAAGTGGGCCCTAGAGGATCAGGACTGTCATCTCTACCTTGCCCTAAATTTGAGGACAGTGTTGGGAATATTGATGAGCACCTGCAGATATTTTTTAAGGACTTGCAGGCTACACGCTGTACCAGAGAGGAATGGGTTAAGCATCTGGTGCCCACACTGCAAGGGTGTGCAGTGGAGGACTACCGTGGGGTGCCCACAGAGGTCACTGTGGACTATGATGCAGTGGAAAGGGCACTCCTTAAATGGTACACTATTACACTAGAGACCTATTGTCTGAACTTCCTGGACTTTACTAAGTACCTCCACGCCACCCATGAGGAGTTTGCCAACCTGTGGCGGGAGTCTAACAGGAAGTGGGTGAGCGGAGCAGGTGCCCAGACATTGGATGAGGTAATAGACTTAATGTGCCAAGAACAGTTTAATCGAGGGTGCGCACCGGAGGTGACAGAATGGGTGCTGGACAGGAAGCCTGGCACCATGGAAGTAGCCGACCAGCTGGCGGATCAGTATGTGACAGTGAGGCCACACTGGCAGAAGCGCCAGGCTAACAGCCAACCCCAAAGGACTGTACAAACAGGGGGACACCCCTCTATTACCCACCCCCTAAAGCAAGTATCTAAACCTTCGGGTACTCCTCACCAGCCACTGCCACGCCCTGTCCCTGGGAGTTATCCGAGACCATCGGAGCCCAGGCTGGAGAGAAAGTGCTACCACTGCGGGAAAATCGGTCATTTAAGGATGGACTGTCCCACAGCCCCAGCATCCCAGACTCATTACCCTAATCCGAGTCCTGGGGCCCGGCTGACTTGCTTAACTGGTGTAGGTGAGCCATTAGAGACTGCTTCCACCCCTGCCAGCCCAATGGAGTGTGACGTGTCTGAAGGTGACTCAGCGGAGAGAGTCACCTGTGTGTCCAAAAGACCACCCAAAAACATGTGGGGAAACCTGCAGCTGGTCCAAGTGGGACCCCTACAGAGTGAAGGACTGAGAGACTCAGGGGCCTCAATTACTATTGTGAGTTCCCATCTTATTGATCCTGCTGCAGTATTGCAGGATCGCACTGCCAAAGTTACTGTGGCAGATGGACTGGAGAAAGAAATGCAAGGGTGTATCTGGACTGGGGAGATGGCCAGGAGTTGCGAGATGTTGGCCGTTATTGATGGTCTCCCAACTGATGTGATTTTGGGCAACGATGTTGGGGTGGAATTGTGACCAGATTTCTCAACACTATCACCCAGAGCCAAGCTGCTAAGCTACAGTCTTCAAGATCTACACCTGCACAGCCCAGAGGAAATGACCACAGCTGCTACTTCTTCAGGGAACAGCCAGCCCTTTGCCTCTGGAAAGACTACGTCCCCTAGCAACGCAGAGGATGTTGTCTCTTGCCAACCTGATCTTGTGGGGGTGCCTGGTGATGCTCCTGTCCCTAGCATTATGCCAGCTTCAATGGTGAGTACAGCTGACCACAGTGACACCCCTTTGACTGACCCCACTTTGACTGACCCTAGTCACCCAAGCATAGACCCCCCTGCAGTGTATCTGTAGCTATTAAGGTAGATGGGGATAGACCAGTCTGGGAAGAAGTTCAACTGGTGGTACCACGGGGCTTTCGTGCGCAGGTAATGTCAGTTGCCCATGAAATCCCTATGGCAGGACACCAGAGCAGAAACTGAACACTGAAGCTCCTGACACAGAACTTTTTCTGGCCTGGAATGTCGGATTGCGTCCGGGCCTACTGTCCTGTGATGTGTGTCAGCGTCTTGGGCGCCGCAGTGTTCGTATTCCCCTCAGGTCCTTTCCAAAAATTGGGGAACCTTTTCAGCGAGTGGCTGTGGACATAGTAGGTCCCCTGCCTGTGCCCATGTCTGACACGTATCCCTTGCCCTGTATTAACGCTTCTATAGATGAGTTAGTCAGAGTTCAGGGTTACCTAGAGGACATTTCCAATTTCAGTAAGATTTGGGAAGATAATCTGGGGCAAATAGGGCTGGTGTTAGGGAACATTGGGTGGGCATGTTTGACTGTTAGGGCAGAGAAGTGCCAGATGGGGATGTCAGAGGTACAGTACCTGGGTAATCGTGTGGGGAGAGGAAAGGTTAGGTCAGAACCAACTAAGGTAGAGACAATCCGAGACTGGCCCCAGCCCATGACCCAGTTACATGTACATGTTACATTTTTAACGACTGCAGGGGACCACAGATGTTTTGCCCCAGACTTTAGCACTGTAGCAAAGCCCCTGACAGATCTCACTAAGAAGAAACTCCCCAAAGTAGTTGACTGGACACCCGCTTGTGAGCTGGCATTTCATTCATTAAAGGAAGTTCGTGCTCCAGTACTGTTGGCGCTTAATTTTGACAAGAACTTTATTGTTCAAACTGACGAGTCACATTATGGACTGGGAGCAATACTTACCCGGGTGGGGCCAGATGGGCAGGAGCACCCTGTGGCCTATTTGAGTAGAAAACTGCTATATCGGGAGGTGGGGTATGCAACACTCATTGAACAACACTGATGGGCTGATGATTTGCCAAGCATTGCATTTTCAAATTTCAACATCACTTTGTATCAAACTGATCCTGTGTATTATGCATGTTAATGTGCCATACCAGTGAATACTGTGGAAGTGCTTGGGTCCACAGACAACTTAGCACACTGAAATGTTTCAACATCAATTAAAAAAAAACAACAGAATATTTACTGCATACTACCTTTAATGGCTACTTGTAAAATTACACTCCCATAAACACACATATGCCATCTATGCCTGAAGGCTCTGATCTCAAAACCTTGAGGCCCATACTGCCACTTGTGAGTCCGGTTATAGGATCATTGTTGAATTGGCAACACACGGGAAGCAATATTAGAGGAGAACCAACCCCTTCAGCTCTTGGGCGGGCTTCACTGCAGGCAGTTAATGTGGTCATCATCACACGGGGAAAAAATGGTTATCTGATGACCAAATTATCCACAATCAATTATGATAGGATCATTACTTGGCATCACCGTCTTTTTGGGTCAACATGCACTATTATATTAACTACAGCCCAACTACAATATCAGGGCCGTAACTAGAGCTGTGATACAGGGGCGACCGCCCGGGGCGCAACGCTGAAGGGGGGCGCAATTTAGAAATATTTTAGGTTCATTTGGTTAATATTGAGGGCTAGGGGGGTGTCATTTGTCTTTCTCACCCCAGGCGCTATAATTCTAATTTACGGCTCTGTGCAATATCACAGTATCACCTGTTGTTGAATCTACCCTTCCAAGAAAGACAATACATAACTGTGACAGGATGGACCGCCTATGCCACCCTGTCTGTTGCTGCTGGGAACTGGCTGGGCTTACTTTGCCACCATCCCTCTTCGTTATTCTGAAAATGCCCCTCCTGATGCAGTGGGAGGGGCCTGCTGCCACCACTGAGCTCCTTTTATGGTACTCAGAACCACGTTCCTTCTGGGTAACTGACGCTGCTAGCGTACCTCGTTGCTAGCTTACCTGTGCTGATACTCCTGACCTCTTACTATGGATCAGGGTTGCTGTGGATGGATCCCCCCTGGCCTATCACACTGAACAGGGCTGCATGGGTAGCAGGCAGAGCGGTGGTACTGGAGAGCTGGGTCCAACCTCAGAATCAGTCGGAGAACGGATTAGAGTTTGGGTCTTATCTGTAGGTCAAAGGATTTTCAGCATGGAAGATATTTCCAAGCAGGTCTATGAAGCAAGTGATGTTTATTTGCTCAAACACTGATTGAAGGTACCAGCGTTCAGGTCAGATGAAATCAGAAAGATACTTTACAGTGTACAAGTCAGTGCATTTTATACAGATTTGGACACAGGCTATTTTTAGAATCAGGATGTAACCCCGTTTACCAAAACATAGATTTACATGCATCACAAAGCCAACGATATCTACACTTGTCTGTGATATCTTACAAATCCAGTGATGTCTTGCATCTTGTCTTTAGACACAGGGAATCTAGTAACAAGGTCTTAATTAACCCTTCCTGCCTTCAAAAGGCCTCACATATCAAAAGATCCATTCAACATGTATTCTCTCTTTAGACTAGCAGGATACGCATTCCCAAAGACAGGTACAACAAAGCATTTTCTTGTACCAAGATATGCAGAAGGCTTTCAAAACAAAGACTTATTGTATCAGCTATACATCAGAAATAAGGTATTTGCCTTTGAAAGGTTAAAACAAAAAAAAAAAAAAATTCTACCCTGGTCTCGGAAATAACGATTTCCTATCTCACAATATCAAAAATAATTGCATGTGCAATTATATAAATAAGCTCCCTGCGCTATTTCCTTTATATAAATTTATACCAAAAGCTATTTATCAGTGATCCAGTCACATTCCAAGCCCCCCCACCCTTGTCCCTGTGGCAACCAGCGTGCCATGTCCGACAATTTGGCTCCCGGCCCGCAGTATTCTAGGTTACCGGAGGTGATCCGGCTCTTCCTGCCGAGACAGACCATCCGCATTGCTGTGAGCCTTTCCTTGCTTGGGAATTATGTCAAAGTCATAAATTTGAAGTGCAAGGCTCCAGCGCAACAAACGACCATTTTCCTCTAAGGTGTGTTGAAGCCACTTTAAAGGATTATGATCAGTCACTACAGTAAAATGTCGTCCATACAAATAAGTTTGACACTTTTTCACTGCCCACACAATGGCCAAACATTCCTTCTCAATTGTGGCATACCCCAGTAGTAAATAAAAAATATATACTACCTTATGGAAGGCTTTGTGTTTTAGCACCTAATTTTAACCCAGTCAATGCTGCTTAACGTGTCAGTGGGAGGGAGGATCTGCATTATTTGGACCTACCATATTTGTTAAACAGCAATTTGCCTGGACTGCTGGTTTTGAGGGGCTATAAATAAGAGGGCCCAAAAAACTGTGGTTTCTTTCTATCATTAGCATTTTGCCCTCAGCTCATGACTTGGAAGCTCTTTCCATATCCTCTAAGACTTTGGATGACATACAGTTTAAATGCTATTACTAATATATCCCTTGGGTATGATTATTTATTTTACCTATAAACTTCTGTGTTTTATTTTCATTTTTATTTTGCCTACCATTTTTAGAGTTGTTAACATTCCAGCAATGTGTTAACACCTCATCTGTAACTTATACATTTGTCTGTATAATATGGGATTGTAAATATGTTGATGCAATCTGCATTGCCTTTATTTTATACATATGTTGACATACAAATAAGCTCATCTGGAATTAATTCTGCTTATTGGGGTCCTTGCTTCGGAGAGGTCCTGCAATGTACTGCAAAGAATATCTGACAGGATAGGGTTAAGACACATTTTCTTTTTATTACCATCAATCAAGATGATAGTAGCAACAATTTGATATTCCACCACATTTTATTAGACCAGTGTCCTTAGTTATGCTGAAAGAATATGGGAGACAGGAATGACTCTACACCACATTTTAAAAGTATTGCTGATTCACACATACATCACAACATAAAAATGAGTATAAAGAAGTATTAGAACAATTGTTTTGCTCAGTGTATAAATACATTTTTTGGGGTGTTAGATCTAAAATTCTGACCCAAGTCTGCGTGGTGTCAAGTATATCTGGAAGCGCTTCAATCAGCTGGAGAGAATTGTCACAGCCCAAGTTCTGTATACAAGGAATATTCTCTAGTTTATTGATACAAAGATACAAGTTTTTATAGCCTACTGAATAAATGAATCCTACGTCATATGCATACAATTCTATACCATTAGTCTATGAGAGGCACTACTGATTAACTTTCTCACGTATTTTTGAAGTGTTTACTTTTCTCCCCCTTCTAAGGACAGATGAGCCTATTGTTTTTTATCTCAAGGGGAGCTGGAGATATGCTATGTGCAACATCAGGGGCACAGCTCCCATACTGCAAGCTGGATATGAAAATGTTCATTGTCTCATATTTTGTTACATTTATTTTGGTGTTCTCCATCAGCTCAACTTCAAGGGCACAGGCTCACATCAGCAGAAAAATGAATAATCTCTTCTAGCAAATAATATTTCTATGCAAGTTACAATAAAATGGCTGAACAAAGGCCTTATGAGGCCTTAACAAAAAATCATATTTAAAATTTCCCGTCTTTTATTCAATTTTCGGCCCTTTCTCCTCCTACCTACCTAATCCTATCTTTAGGACCACATTCTTAATAAGCAGGTACGTATACACATGTAGAAGGCCACATGCATAGAGTTGTTCCCCTTAGGAATCTCAACTCGTCCCCCACTATTGATAAGCCTGTGATCCTCCCTGTCTTAACTTGATTTATGAGGAGATGCAAATTTGGCAAATGTCCATGACTAGAAAAGATAGTTTCTTAAAAGATGGTTTCTTAGTTAATGAGTCTATAGTAGTTCTGCAGGCCTTGCATGTCCTTTTGTTCAGTCTTTAGTAGTTTCTTGTTGCAAACTGTGCAGTTCTTTGGTTTTGCTAGTCCAAATAATTCATGACACTCATAGTCTGATCAGGTTTCAGAAGTAATCTCTGTGATCATCAGAGGTTCGGGATTTTCAGTGGTTCCCTTTTTGGAGAGACAACAATCAAGTGTCAGTAACTTCTTAATCAGCCATATATTTAGTTTCATTATCACATATACGATCAACAGGATTGCAAAACCATTTGCTACTAATGCCAATATTTCCAATATCCAACATGAATCATTACTGACAACTTTACCAATGAGGTTATGTATCTACACAAAGGCATTTTCAGAGTTTACTTTACTATGAGGGCAAATTGTTGAGCACTCCTTTCCATATGTTTCTCACAGTGGCATAGGCAATTTGTCACTTATCTGTCTGTTTCATACTGGGTTAGGGAGGCCTTGATCCCTACTTCAGTCACAATTATTCTGGCAAGACATATCAATACCATGAGACAGTCATTTCTATTTATCAGAACAAGACTCCCCTGATTTGAAGACTTTGCAGTGTGATGCGTGAATCCAGGTGTCTCTTTCCTGTACTTTCACTGCCATGGGAGTCGTCAACAGGACTTAATAAGGACCCTTGTATCTGTGTTCAAGACTTCTCCTGATGTGCTTTCTCACGACCACCCAGCCCCTAGGTTGCAGTTTATGGGTACCTGTATCAAAATTAGGGTCTGGAATGGAGGAGAACATTTGACCATGTATTTCAGTTAGTTGTTTCTGTAATAAGGCAACATAATTCAACAAATCACCATGTACATGCTGTAGTTGCTATGGAAAATAACAGCCTGTTCTGTTTGCTGTCCCAAACAGTATCTCATATGGTGTTAAACCTGTGTCTTTCCTAGCAGTGTTTTTTTTTTTACTGAGTGCAGGTAAACATGAGATCCATGGCAGATCTGTTTCAGCCATTATTTTCTGCATTTTCAATTTCAGAGTACCATTAAGGCGCTCCATACATCCTGAACTTTGGGGTCTGTAGGGGGTGTGAAGGGAAGATATGATTCCCATGTCTTTTAATAGTTTCTGGAATCCTTGCCTTTTAAAGTGTATCCCTCTGTCACTTACAATGACCATATCATCAGATTACCTCATTCGCAATTTTCTTGGCTAATGTTTTAGCATTTGCTTTTCTATACAGCCATGTCTCCAGCCAGTGACTAAAGAAGTCGACACAGACAAGCACATTCTCAAAGCCCGAGCATTTGGGAAGTTGTATAAAGTCTATCTGTATCCTCTTATAGGGATACTATGTCTGGGGTGTGCTTTTCCATGCAGTTGGGACAGACTTACCAGGGTTATTCTGTGCACAGACTAGGCATCCTGCCACTAATGACTGTGCTGCTTGGGCAAACCCTGCTGCTATCCATAACCTGTTAGTGAGTACAACCTTAGCATCTTTTCCCAGATGCACTTTCTCGTGTGCTATATTGGCCATAGTGGGATAAACTACTTTTGGCAGACACAAACACTGACCTTTACACCACTCTCCTTGCACTTCTAGTGCTCCATGTTTTGCCCAAGTCTTTTTCTTATTCTCTGTTGCTTGTCTTTCCATAAGTTGGAGTGTGGTCTGCTCAAACTTGGGGTCAGGTCACCATGTAAATAGACTCTCCTTGGGGTACTGGAGCTATGGCGGCTTCTCGTGCTGCCTGGTCTACCAGTTTATTGCACTTAGCTTCGGGGGTAGTGTCTCTGTGTGTGTCTTCACCTTCATCACTGTCTGGAGGACAGCTGGAATGCAGTGAACAGAGCCCTGGTATGTTCAGCATATTGACTGGTTTGCTTGCTGAACCCATAAGGTCCCTACTTTTCCGTATAGGGCTATAATCATGTGCAATTACAAACGCATAACTTGAATCAGTGTAAATATTTACTCTTTGTCCTTTTGCATATATGCATGCAAGTGTCAGGGCCATTAGTTCAGCTTCTTTTGCTGATGTGACTCGGTAGAGTCTGCTGAATCACTATTTCTGTGTGTGTGGTTACAGCACACCCTGTATAAGGGACAGGATCTATGTAATAGTGTGAACCATCTACAAAAAGAGTGATGTCTGCATCTGGTAATGGTTTATCTTTAATGTCAGATAAAACCAGAGATTCTTGTTTTTCATTAGTTCAATACAATCATGTTCAGAAAAATTTTGTTTGCATTTTTTTTTTTTTCTGTTCAAGCTGGGATGAATTCCCCCAAATCCCTAGGGTAACCCCAATATATACAGATACTTCTCCCATCTTTTGAAACTTGCTGCAATAAGGCAGCAGGATTCAACATTGTGCACTGCTTAAATGTAACGTTACTGGGAGTTAGCAGTGCTACTTCATAAGGATAGGCTTCACTAAGGAGCATGTGGAATCCAAGGAAAAGGTTCTTGGTTTCTGAGTTCCACAAGGTTTACACTCATTAGATGGGGTGTATAGTACAGCGGTTAAGATAGATGTTGTAACTTTAATTTTTCTGGAAGAGAAACACTTAGCTTAAATACACCTGTTAATAAGCCACATCATCAGTTCTATTAGTGTATATAATAATAATAATAAGAATTAATAACAGTCCTTGAAGTACAGCATGTATAAGACCTGATAACCATCTTCCTATACCCTTGGCCCAATCGGCCAGGTACAGCCATGAAAATTATCCTTCTAGATAAGCATCTCCAGTGTGCTCCTTACAAAAATAAGACATGAAATATAACATTTTTTAAGTGTTCATCAAGCATTTTCTCTGGATCATTTGCATCACTAGTTAAAAAGGTGCAACCCTGGGCTTCAATTTAAATATTCAGGGTCAGGCAGCACCCTCCAGACTAAGCTGTCAGGTAGTCCAATATTAACCTATTGTCTTGTGTAAATGTAATAATGTGTTGGGCCACAATACTCACAAATACATTTCTGTATTGGATGTAAACCCCTACAGTCATAGGTTGCTCTTTTCTTTATTTGGTTGGGTTAAACTTTCATATAAGAATTGTTCTAATTATGTATAATGATCTCTACATTACTATTGGCATGAGTCTGGTCCTTCCAGACCTGGCTTTCCTTTCTAGACTAGTACTCATCGTACAGCGTACAGCAAAGGAAAATAACGTGCAATCTATATTCCTCCTGTTAATATCAATGAACTCCACTCTCTGGTCTCCCTTGGACCTTTAAAAACTTGTAAAATGCATTTTACTCATTCCCCTTGTCTGAAGATCTAAACATATATCTGTGAACATGAGAGGCTCTGGGGCTTCTTGTGCTTCCTTTTTTTGTCTTTTAATTCTGGATTTCTTAGGGAAGGATAAAAAAGGAAAGGGAAGAAGAAAATACACAGTGCGCTCGGCAAGTGTTATATGTCACTCATTTCACAATAGGAGGGAATGTCCATTGTGCTGTATATCTTCATATTTAGTAAATCTGGCCAGTAACAAATGTTTTCTTTGTGCTTGGTTCCTGTCACAGCGTGCGATACCGTTAAGGTAACTGGGTGTCCTAGCACAATATCTATACTCTTTTCAAGCACTAAAGCAGAGTAGTATGCAAGTGACCTTAGTGTGCAACCATGTATTTGTGTCAGTACCCCTTGTACATGTGCACTGACTTCATAACATAATAACGTGAAAGGCTTGTCATAATCTGGCAAAGCCAGTGCTGGCGCTGAAGTTACTACAGCTTAAAATTGGTTAAACATTTGGTTCTGCTCAGAGGAGAATGTAAATGGCTTGCTATCATCCAGAAGTGCTAATGCAGGAGCACATACAATAGCTCTTAAAGTCTTAAATATTTTCCATTTCTGTAAAAATATTGAATTCCCATCAATGCATTACCATACCCACGATACAAAGAATTATTTACAGTATATGACAATTATAGCACAGTAAATAAGGGCAGTAAATGTCTTTACAAACACTGATTGACTCAAAACTGTAATGAGGATACAAATAAAAACCTTTTGCTTTCTGCACATACAGAAAAACCATCTGGTTCATGCATTTGCTATGTGAATAGCACATAAACTCTAATATCTCTTTCCAAAACAAAGTAATCATTACTCAGCAGAGTCTACGTTATTTAAATCCTTCATTAGTTTATACTTATGTTTGTTGCGGTGTAAACAGGGCCGGACTGGGACTAAAAATCAGCCCTGGCATTTAAAGCACGCAGGCCCACCTCTGTTGATTACCAGGAAAAAAAAATGTGTGCCGCAGTGCAGTGGCGGTGCCGCCAAGAACGTAGCTACATTATGTTGGGGGCATGGTCAAAATGGTGCGTTGATACATACATTATAATAAAACATTACATTTATCAGACCCTCCCCATCCACATTACGCCACCCCCCCAGATACATTATGACACCCCCAGCCCACTGTACTTATCTATGCTTCTGATGCTGCTGACATTCCTGTAGAGTGAGCAGGGAAGCTCTTAGTCTCATGAGATTAATAAATCCCGTGAGACTTAGAGCTCCTCGGCTTGCTCTGCAGGCTGTGCCCTGTCCGGGACGGAGCACAGATCCTCCTGCTGACCAACTGGATTAAGGCTCGGGGGGCCCGGGCACTTAAGTCATATATTATATTAAGAGCTACCCATACACACATTATTGTCATACACCGGCCCTCACACACACACACACACACATTATGGTCATACGCCGGCCCACACACACATACTATAGTTATATTGTTACACACATACACACTATAATCATACCCTGTCACACACACACACATACTATAGTTATACTGTTACACACATACACACTATAATCATAAGGGTCATTCTTTGGATATTTTTTTTGGGGGTTATTTTTTTGGTTATTTGTATTCATTGTCATTCAGAGCTTGATTTATATATTTTTTAACTTTGTCGATCCCATTTTTATTGGCGCCTGTCAGTAAATTCTGTGTTATTTTTGGTTCCACTATAATCATACCCTGTCACACAAATAGCTCCCCTGTCACACAAATAGCTCCCCTGTCACACAAATAGCTCCCCTGTCACACAAATAGCTCCCCTGTCACACAAATAGCTCCCCTGTCACACATATAGATCCCCTGTCACTCATATAGATCCCCTGTCACTCATATAGTTCCCCTGTCACACAAATAGCTCCCCTGTCACACAAATAGCTCCACTGTCACACATATAGCTCCCCTGTCACACTAATGGCTCCCCTGTCACACTAATGGCTCCCCTGTCACACTAATGGCTCCCCTGTCACACTAATGGCTCCCCTGTCACACATATAGCTCCCCTGTCACACATATAGATCCCCTGTCACACATATAGATCCCCTGTCACTCATATAGCTCCCCTGTCACTCATATAGCTCCCCTGTCACTCATATAGCTCCCCTGTCACTCATATAGCTCCCCTGTCACACATATAGATCCCCTGTCACACATATAGATCCCCTGTCACACATATAGATCCCCTGTCACACAAATAGCTCCCCTGTCACACAAATAGCTCCCCTGTCACACAAATAGCTCCCCTGTCACACAAATAGCTCCCCTGTCACACAAATAGCTCCCCTGTCACTTGTATAGCTCCCCTGTCACTTGTATAGCTCCCCTGTCACTTATATAGCTCCCCTGTCACTTATATAGCTCCCCTGTCACTTATATAGCTCCCCTGTCACTTATATAGATCCCCTGTCACTTATATAGATCCCCTGTCACACATATAGATCCCCTGTCACACAAATAGCTCCCCTGTCACTTATATAGATCCCCTGTCACACATATAGATCCCCTGTCACACAAACTAACCGCCCCCCCTCTTACCTTGTGCCCTCCGCGGCGCGCTGTGTAGTCTCTCCTAACACATGGAGCTCGTCCCATGTGACATCTCCAGAGCCATTCATAGAAGAGAGGGGAGGAGGGGAGGCGCGGCCACAACAGGAAGTAAGTGTAGTGCCGACCCCACCGCTCAGCACACAGACTGTCATGCCGAATTCTGGCATGACAGTCTGTGTGCTGAGCGATGGGGCCGGCCAGCTAGTAACCGGCCCATCTGACCATCGGCCCTTCTGGCATTTGCCAGAAGTGCCAGATGGCCAGTCCGGCCCTGGGTGTAAAGATGGTGCATTGGAAGTTGGATCAATGCATATCTGGATTGCCTAATGGGTCTTGGCAGCTGGAGACCTATGAATAAAAAAAACTTTTGCATAGAGATTAACATTTATTCACTCGGAATGACTGTAACTGTAACATGCGTGTATACTGTTATCAGGTAACCAGTGAACAGCTGCTAAAAGCTTAACTGTGACACTATGCGTTCCATGCCTTGAAAAAATTATTTCCTCAAAGGGGCAGTTCCTAATCTCACAAACAGGGAATGTCAAAGTGACGAGACCTGGGCGAGTTTTCAAAGCCACTCCTTTCTTATCATCTCTTAGTACCGCCCTTTTAAATGACACTAATTAAATTTCCGGGTTTAGAAACATTCAAACTGGAATCTTTGTTCCAAGTATTCAACCATTTTAAAAGCAGCACTGTCTCATAAATCAGAGTACTCTTGTTAGACACAACACATTGTGTCTGTAAATCATTCAACATTTTCTCAACAAAATCTCCCGTGACCAAATATTCACACATATTTCTAGATTCTGTGATTTTCGTGTTCAAAGTAAAAATATATTCACTTAAGTCTCGCTCACAGACGACATTTTGTCTCGTAACATTTCTTTAAAGGCATAACAAACCCTCCTGATTTCTGAGAACATTTATCAGCGCCATTTTAACACAGATAAAAACAGATTTTAATGTCTGCATGTAAGCTCACTCCCACAATTCTCAACTTCATTAAAGAGAAAGCTATTTTTCTCAACTTCAGAAACAAAATTACTTTGTTTAAATACAGAAACGGCTTGTTGGATCCCAGCCAGCTTTGTTCTGACACTAGTAATAATAGTGATAATGTACATTATTTACAATCTTGTCCGTGCAATCGGACCAAACATTTTCAAACTTCTTTTGTATCTCTTTAAAAGCTTATCAATTAAGCAATGAATGTACAACTTTTTCAACCTTGAAACATGTCTCGGACAAGACAGACAAACGGACAAGACAGACAAACATTGTGATTTAAACTAAATCACGCATCTCCCTTACAAAGCACTAAGACAGAACAAACAGCGTGAATTATCACGGATCTCCCTCAAACGCAGTAAGACGGAGACAAAACTCACATACAGAGAAAGAAAAATTAACTGACATCTTCCAGCCTACTGCTGTGGAACTACAAGTCCCAGCATTACATTAAACACAAGTTAGCTTCAACATGTTATCATCAATCAGCACTCCGGACATATTTTATCAATTTTACATACATTGTCAGATAACAAAAAACAGTGTGCTTCTTATCTCAACACACTGAAATCTTTTACACAGAATAAGGGAGGGGCACATTTCATTCATTCAGCTGCGCAGGATCAAACATACATTTATAATATACAACCTACTTGATTCATTATTCAGCTTCCGATGCATTTAGCATATCCACATATATTTGGACTTTTCAGATCTCTTAACTTTTCTGTGCCACCTCAAACAATCTTTTGGGGTTTGATCTCAATACCCCTTTGTTCTTGTCGCATTACCTTTGTTTCTCCATCCACACATATCAATTCCTTCTTTGGCTATACCCGCTTTCTTGAAAAATTCCCTGCAGACCTTCTACTCCCCCATTTCCTAAAGTCTTTGTGCATCATATCTATGAGGGAGCTGCTGTCATCTGTTTACTATCTATATTACCCATATTGACAGTATTCTGTTGAGTCCAAATCGGGACTCTTATCTAGTTTCTGTGGGCTGTCCTTGCAATGGACGTCCCGTTCTGTGGACTCCTTGTACTGGATGTCCGTGCTAAATAGCTTCTTTGACAGTATCTGGGATGAAGGTCTTTTGGAAATCTCTCTTACACAATTTGGGCAGATTACAGAATCTCCTTTCTTTGATATATCTCTGGGGATGGTGTCTAAAATGTTCACTCAATGTTCAAAACAGTAACTCTCTAAATCCCTCTATTCCACAACATGCTTCTTTGATCAATGTCTTATGTGACTTTTTATCCTTTATACATCATACAATAGGTACAAACACATGCACTCAAAATTCAATCATCTTTCAAAAATCTAATCAACAATACAATTACAGTAAACAAATTGGGTTAATACTGTATTATATTAATCAGATGATACTTGAGACTCACAAATTCGCGTGTCAGGTGCCTCAGACAGACATGAGGTGACCCAGACTAGGAAGACCAACGAGTAGAAATCTACTGACTGCAGATGTTGGGGGTTCAATGTACTGGGAAACCTCCGTTGTCTGTCTTGTAGCCTGCTGGACAGCGGATCTCGATGGCGACCTCCAAGTTGTTAGATCTAAAATTCTAACCCAAGTCTGCCTGTGGTGTCAAGTATATCTGGAAGCGCTTTAATCAGCTGGAGAGAATTGTCACAGACCAAGTTCTGTATACAAGGAATATTCTCTAGTTTATTGATACAAAGATACAAGTTTTTATAGCCTAATGAATAAATGAATCCTACGTCATATGCATACAATTCTATACCATTAGTCTATGAGAGGCACTACTGATTAACTTTCTCACGTATTTTTGAAGTGTTTACTTTTCTCCCCCTTCTAAGGACAGATGAGCCTATTGTTTTTTTATCTCAAGGGGAGCTGGAGATATGCTATGTGCAACATCAGGGGCACAGCTCCCATACTGCCAGCTGGATATGAAAATGTTCATTGTCTCATATTTTGTTACATTTATTTTGGTGTTTTCCATCAGCTCAACTTCAAGGGCACAGGCTCACATCAGCAGAAAAATGAATAAACTCTTCTAGCAAATAATATTTCTATGCAAGTTACAATAAAATGGCTGAACAAAGGCCTTATGAGGCCTTAACAAAAAATCATATTTAACAGGGGGTTTCTTTGGGCTCCATCTGTCCTACTTGTCTAAGAAATTAAGTGATACTTTTGAAATGTGGCGAAGAATTGCCCCCTTCGGACATGTCCTTTACAGGCCATGTTTAATGTTAATTGAGACATTATTATGGTAATTCATCTGTGTTTTATTTCTGTGGTAATGTAAGCCTGACCGTGATAAGATGAGATTTGTGAAACTGTTTTACATGTGAGTTTTCTCAAAATTTCCATACGCACCAATAGCCAAAGTTCCTGCTTTTTTGGTTATATATATATATAATGTATGTATGTATGTATGTATGTATGTTCTATGATTTAACACTTCACCTGCAACCCTAATTTTTATCCACAAGATGACTGCTTATTTTATATATGTTACACATAATTGCATATCTATTACATATGTAGCAGTGTGTGTTAATAATACTGAGATTTTATATCTCTTTCCCACTTAACCAAGTCTCACAACTGCCCTACATAAATAAAACTGGATAATTTTTGACTCATGCAGAATGTGATAGATCGATGTGGTATGCATTTTTTTTTTATGTATTGGATAGTGCCTATTTTACCTGTGTTACGAACTTGGTTAGCTCAAAAAGTGTATAGTTTATGTGAAAGCTTTTAAGTGCAAATAAATACAGGGAGGAAAAAGATGAATAGTGAGAGTAAAATATTTAACAGTAAAGACCGCAGTTTGTTTCATGTTCCTTTATGTTTGCATTTTTTTTTCAGAAGGTCTGCAGCATTTCTTTGTGTGGTTTCTTTCATTCTTTTCCACTTTTCTTTATAAAACTCCTCCCCAGGAAACAATTTAGAGGGTAATTATTTAATTGAGACAATATTTAAGTCACATTAGAGACATTTTGGAAGTAGTTCAACATTTACCTACTAAGATGAATTGTTTCTGATTACTAAAATAGCATATCTTACGTTTTTCTTTCTGCACTGTAATAAAAGAAAATGTCTTACCTTTTAACAGCAGTCCCATTTTAGTGCAAGGTTAGCACCAATGTAAATTCACTGTCATTCTCTGATGATCCTAAATTAAACATATGTGACTAACTGATCTATATAATGTTCTGTTACATATGAAGTACTTAAATATTATAATTATCATATTTCATTCATAACTCCTAGAAGGACTGATACCACCTGAAGGTGCAGTGAGTCCGGACTTCTTCAATGACTATCAACTTCAAAATGGAGACTTTATTGGGCAGCATTCTTTCAGCACTGGGTAACTATAATTTCGATATATCTTTTTGGGGGTTTTGTAACGCCATTGATTGCTATCCTATTTCTGTAGTGCCATGTTAGTCATAGTATGGCCGGATAATTAATTGTAACACACTACTAAATGATGCACTATGTCATTGGCATTCATTACTAAATACAGTAATAAATCTTAATGGCTTGTATTCACCTCTTGACACATTAAAGCACATTAAAAGATTTCTATTGGTGTACTTCACACCAAGGTTTTGTAAAATCTTTGTATGGCATTCAAGATTTTACAATGCAGCATGTTCCAACTTTGATGCCTCACTTACCCTAAATTTCAGAGCATAAAACAATAATTCGTTTTTCATGTGTTTTTATGCATTAAAAACACAGGGGTCTTCTAAAGATATTAGCCACTTGCATTGCATTGTACAAGTGGTTGTGCTTGTCTGTGTACTGCGCATGCTCAAAAGCTTGTATTAAATGTTTGTGAACGATTCGCAGGCACTTATTGAGACTTTAATAGTCGCTCGAACATAGATTAGGACTTGCCGAGCATGTTGAAGCACAGATGGAGGTATGTATGTATGTGTGTGTGTATATATAGATATAGATATATATAAATATATGTGTGTGTGTGTATTATGTATATACGTGTGAGTGTGTGTACCATGTACATATGAATATATGTGTATGTATATATGTACGTGTGTGTGTGTGTGTATATATATATATATATATATATATATATATATATATTATACACACACACATTATACTGTCACCCAACTCCGCTGCTTGGGTGTCACTCTCGACTCCTCTCTCTCTTTTGCCCCCCACATTCTTTCCCTTGCCTAAGCCCGTCGCTTCCAACTACGCAACATCTCCCACATCCGTCCCTTCTCTCTCAGGATGCCACCAAAACTATCATCCACGCGCACATCATCTCCCACCTCGATTATTGTAACCTCCTCCTCACTGGCCTCCCCCACTCTCCCCCCTCCGCTCTATACTCAATGCGGCCGCAAGACTCATTTTCCTTCCACGCCGCTCCTCCTCTGCCTCCCCTCTCTGCCTTGCTTAACGCTCGCTCCCCTTCCCCTACAGAATCCTTTTCAAACTCCTCACAACCACTTACAAAGCTCTCTCCCACTCTACTGACCCTTATAGCTCTAACCTCCTCTCCGTTCACACTCCTGCCCTCTCCCTGCGCTCGGCCAATGATCGCCGCCTCTACTCCACTCTGATCACCTCTTCCCACTCCAGAATCCAAGACATATCCCGTGCGGCCCCCTTCACTGGAATGACCTCCCTCGTTCCATCTGTCTCTCTCCTATTCTGTGCTCCTTCAAACGTGCACTCAAAACTCACCTCTTCCTCAAAACCTACCAACCATCCACTTTTCCCTCTCATCTCCTCCGCTCGTTCTCCCTTCTCTCCCCCTTGCCTCAACTGACTCCCCTTGTGCCTATTCTGTTTACCCTCCCTTAGGATGTAAGCTCGTATGAGCAGGGCCCTCTTCCCTCCTGTCTCCTTACCTGTTCTTCTGCTCCGTCTTTATTGCATTAGCCTGCCTGGAGTTTCTGAAGTATTGGTATTTTTGTTTATTGTTCTGTACTGTTCCACCCTCTATAGTCGGTAAGAGAGCCCTGCTCGCAAGCTTACAATCTGTGGGATAATGGGAGTTTGAAACACGTGGGCACGTGCTACATCATATTGCACTTTGGACCAGCTAGAATGCAAATAGAATGTAAAGGTAAAAAGTATTGAGTGGGCTGTGTGATTAGTCACACAGCAATGTTGGTCAGAGGTTTGTTGTCTTGTGTTAGCTGTGTAGAGGGTGGTAATGGGGTAACCTAGGGATATTAAGATGCTGGTTGAGGAATATCATAAGCGTGGATGAAGAGGTGGTGGGTTTTCAGAGAACGCTTGAAGGTTTGAAGACTAAAGGAAAGTCTTACTGTGCAAGGGAGGGAATTTCACAAAGTTGGTGCAGCCCAAAAAAAGTCCTGTAACCGGGATTTGGAGCATGTGATGAGAGTGGAAGAGGGACCCAGATCTTGTGCAAAGCAGAGGTGTCGAGTTTGGAGATATTTTGAGAGAAGTGAGGAGATGTATGTCGGTGCAATTTTGTTGATGGCCTTTTATGTTAGAAGAATTTTATATTGGATTCATTCAATTACAGGTAACCAATGTTGAGACTGACAGAGTGGCTCAGCAGAGGAAGAACGGTTTGCAAGGAAAATCAATCTAGCCGCTGCATGCAAAATAGATTGTAGGGGTTCAAGTCTGATTTTGGGAACACCAGTAATGAGGGAATTGCAATAATCGATGCGCGAGATGAGTGCATGAATTAATGTTTTTGCATGTCCTTTGTGAGATATGTGCGTATTCTGGAAATGTTCTTTAGATGTATGTAACATGATTTAGATATAGAGTCGATGTGGGGAACAAAAGATAGTTGTGAGTCAAGAATTACACCTAGGCAGCTAGCTTGCGGGGTGGGATTTATGGTAATGTTATCAACAGAAATCGAAATGTCAGGCAGGAAATTAACCTTGATGATGGTGGGGATGTCAGAGGATAGGAAGTGAGGGAGCCATGCAGAGAAGTGTTCAAGAAATTGTTGGTGTGGTCCAGGGGGGCGATAGATGACAGCAACAGGCATAGAGAATGGGTTAAAAATTGTAATAGTATGTACTTCAATAGATGTGAACGTGAGTGATAAGACGTTTAGTAGTAGAATTGTGAATGTGCACTGTGGGGAGAGAAGTAGTCCAACTCCACTTCCTTGTCTGCCTCCAGGTCTAGGGCTGTGGGTGAAATGGAGACCACCATGTGAAAGGGCTGCAGGTGAGGCAATGTCTGACTGCGTGAGCTATGTTTCTGTTATTGCTAGAAGGTTTAGGTTGTTTGAGAGGAAGAAATCATGAGGTAAGTTTGCTACAAACAGAGCGTGCATTCCAAAGGGCACATTTAAAGGACTTTGGAAGAGAGGAGAGGCAGGTGATATGTTTGAGGTTTGCTGGATTTCTGTAGCGTTCAGATATGTGTGAGGGGGGACTGGATTAGGTGATATATCACCAGCTAATAGAAGCAGGGAGGAAGAGAGGTAGGAAAGATGATTGTAAGATGTGTGTCCTTTTAGTTTTTGGCGACTGGGTGAGGCTGTTAAAGTTATTGAATTTAAATAAGAAAAGAGTTCATGAGTGTTAAGTAGAGGTGAGTGAAGTAATATGGGGCAATGTGGACAGAGGTGTGTGTTGCAGGATGGGTGAGGGATGATATAGTCCTAAAGATAATGTCATGAAAGGAGAGAGAGAAAAATAATTTGGCAAGCATTTATGAGTAAAATTGCAAAAAATGAGGGAATTAAAAGAATTACTTAGTAGCAAATTGGGCAGCTTAATGGTTAACACTTCTGCCTTACAGCACTGGGGTCATGAGTTCAATTCCCGACCATGGCCTTATCTGTGAGGAGTTTGTATGTTCTCCCGTGTTTGTGTGGGTTTCCACCGGGTGCTCCTGTTTCCTCCCACACTCCAAAAACATACTGATAGGTTAATTGGCTGCTATCAAAATTGACTCTAGTCTGTTTGTCAGTCAGTCTGTGTGTGTGTGTGTTAGAGAATTTAGACTGTAAGCCCCAATGGGGCAGGGACCGATGTAGGTGAGTTCTCTGTACAGCGCTGCGAAATTAGTAGCGCTATATAAATAAATGGTGATGAGATAGATAGATAGATATATAGATATATAGATATATATATATAGATATATATATATATATATATATATATATATATATATATATATATATATAGATATATAGATATAGATTTTATATATATATATATATATATATATATATATATATATATATGTGAGTGTGTGTGTGAATATATATATATATACATATATATAAAATGCATGTCGGGAGTTCCTGCTGTATTAGCTTGGTATTTCAAGTTTAAATGAAGCCTCATAGCAATTGCGTTTGTAACATATACAATAAAAAGTGTTTGTACATGTTGGCAAGTTGAACGTAAGTGTCTGAAGGGTATGTCTGTTGTCAAGCGGAGGCATCTCTACTCATTTAGACATGAACAGCATCTTCGTGCAGTGTTGGACTGGGGCTTGAAGGGCCCACTGGGGGACTGCAAGGCTAGGGGCCCCCAGAGGGGGTGTGGCCAGCCATCAAGGAGGCGAGACCAGACACTAGACGGGGAGTGGTCAGCTGACAGGACAGCTAGCACCATAGTGTAGTATATAAAGAATACACAGTCTTGACCTGCCCCTTGGATTGGGCAGAACAGTTACCAAAAATCGGGAATGTTCCATTAGACTCAAAACATTTGACAGACTGTCCTACCTGCTCTTGTCACTTTCACCACCTGTGGCTGTTGGTTTCTTTAGTTGCAGCTTGTCTGTATCCTGGAATGGTGGGAGCCCTATTTGAAATTTTCAAAATGTACCCATTTTTCCAAACAGTCCCGGCGTTAAATCAATAGGACCACGACTAATAATTAGGCCTTCCTCCAGCCCCAACATTAAAGTAATAGTATTCCCATTTAATAAATAAACCTATTTCCCTCCCTCCAGACATCCCCAGCAATAAATTAATAGCATTTACATATAATAAATATACCTATTATACCTATTTCCCGCAACCGTCACTGCCATTAAATAATTCATATTCACATTTAATAAATAGACCTCATGCTCCTCAAACTCAGCCCCACATTCAATTAATAGCGCCCAAACCACGCAATCTTAAATTATAGTCCCCACTATAAAATGAAATTGCCCCACCATCACCCCACAAACAAAATAGCACCCATTAGTTAGCCACCACAAACACATTACTTTGCCACAAGCCCACTGTGCTATCACATACACATTACTGTGCTCCTTCATCACCATGCTGTGCCTCCTTATGATCACACTGTGCCCTCCATGCTGCTTTTGCCCCACCCCCTTCTCCGGGCACCCTTTCATCACCCTGTGCCATGCTGCTTTGGCCCCCCTTCACACTCTGCCATGCTGCTTTGGCCCCCCTTCACACTCTGCCATGCTGCTTTGGCCCCCCTTCACACTCTGCCATGCTGCTTTGGCCCCCCTTCACACTCTGCCATGCTGCTTTGGCCCCACATTTACACTCTGCCATGCTGCTTTGGCCCCCCCTTTACACTCTGCCATGCTGCTTTGGCCCCCCCTTTACACTCTGCCATGCTGCTTTGGCCCCCCTTCACATTCTGCCATGCTGCCTTTGGCCCCTTTTCACTTTCTGCCATGCTGCCTTTGGCCCCTTTTCACTTTCTGCCATGCTGCCTTTGGCCCCTTTTCACTCTCTGCCATGCTGTCTGTGCTCCCGCTTGCTTCCGTTCTTGCACTTACCTTTTCTATCGGCTTCTTCCTTCTCTTCCTCTGTCTTCTCTCTTCTTGCCTACTCCTCTCTGCGCCGCTCCTGAATGTCGGGCGTGACGTCATGCCCGACATTCAGTGCGAACAGAGCAGAGAGGAATCGGGGAGCGCCACGGTCGCGTGAGTACTTTTTTTTTTTTTTTAAAGAAAGTAGAGGGGAGCGATCAGGGTCGGGGCATACCGGGGGATAGCCCGGACACCTTGCGGCACAGTCCGACCCTGTCTTCGTGCATGCGAACACTTGCATGCACCTTTTTAAATCTCAAGTTATGCTTTCGATTGTATTTCATCCTGAATCAGACCCTTAATTTTTACCTAGTTTCCCATATATGATGAATGAGGAATGGGTCATAACGGCAGCATGCAGTCTAGTACTGGGAACCCAGGTCGTCTTGGTGCTCTTGGAGGTGGGTTTTGTCTTTCAGGTCCATACCAAGTTTCAGAGGATAATGGGGTACATATATTATAACCAGTATGCTCAGGATAAAAATCAACGCATAGGGGCATATTAAGTTAAGTTTGCAGATCGCGGTTACTAGTGGCTGCGCACATAAAGTGCCAATACGGTACCGTGAAGGGAAGGGAAATCCGCAATGTTTCCGTAACGGAAATTGTGCGTGTTATGCATTGCCGTCCCTCCTTATAGCTTGTAGGTGTCATGGTGTTTTTAGTTAAGAGTCAGATCTATTCATTGGCAGCAATACCAACTGCACAAAACAGATGGGGTATATTAACAAAACCATATATATTATACAGAGGATTGCAGTTTCATTTTAAACATTATTCAATAACAATTGCTCTCTGTTCCATTCTTTTTAAAAAAAAACTGCTTGGGAGGGTGGTGCTTCTCTGTTTTGCAATCGGCATCACGTACGTTTGCACTATCCTTGCAAGTAGTGTTTTTAGTCTGTTTTCTCTAAAGAATGGAACAGGTAGCATGTTGCTAGAGTAAACATAAGTTCAAAGGAAAAGAATTGCCAATGAATCATTTTTAGTATGAAACTGCTATATAAATAAATATATATATATTCTGTTTTGTAAAGTGCCTCTGTGTAAACTCAATGTACTGCAGTTGTTTGTATTGCTGCCCATGAAGATAATAGATATGCTCTGTGCAGAGTGGATTGGTGGATTTATAAATGTGAATTACCTGTGCTGTCATAGCAAGCACAACGGTCATGTTTTACTTTATCGTTTTACAATATTCCCTATATTAAAGTTGTGGGTGCCTCAGTAGCTGTTTATAATGGGGGTACATTAAAATCAATGTAGGACTGAATAATTATATTTACCTTTTTACTTCTTATAAATAATTGTAATATTTGATTTTAGTTGTCCTTTATTTACCTATTTGATTAAGTAACTCACCATCAGGTTTTTTTTACCAATGAACCCTGATCAATAATCGTTTATTTATAAGGCGCCACAGATTGTGTAGCGCAGGACAGTCATCTTACAGATATGAAAAACCTGAGTACTGTAAATATGACAGATACAGATAACACTGACATCAATACATTTAAGCTTAATAATGGTTCCATGGATGGCCATGAGCTATCAATAATAATATGAGGTAGTGGAGGATTCAGCTTAAAACATGTCAACAAGGTCGTACGAGGGAGATAGACTTGAGACTTGCATAGGAGATACAGATTAGGAAGTGGACCTGAGATTTTAGGTGGTAGGGTAGGCAGAGAGAGGAGTTTGAGGGATCATTTGATAGCTGAGGGAGGGTCTGATAAAATTTGGAAAGTTGTTCCATAGGTGGGGAGCACCATGGAAGAAATCTTTGAGACAGTAGTGGGAAGAGGTAATGATGGGATAAGAGAATTGAAGGTCAGAGGCGGAGTGGATGTGCTGGCATTTAAATTATGACAAGGTCAAAGATATATGGATAGGAAGTGTAGGTGTGAGGGCCTGGTAAGTGAGGGTGACCAGATTGAACTGAATTCTTGAGGCAATGGGAAGTCAGTAAAGGGGTTTACAGAGAGGGGCAGTGGATGAGAAGCGGCCCGAGAGGAAGTTTAAGTTTAGCCGCAGCATTCAGGATGGATTGAAGAGGAGAAAGGCAGATTTGTGGAGAAGGCCAGTGAGGAGAAAGTTACCAGTAGTCAAGGGGAAAATAATAAGCGAGTGGACCAGGGCTTTAGGTAATTTTTGAGGTCGGAAGGGGCATATTTTGGCAATGTTGTGGAGGTGGCAGGACTGCGAGAAGGACTGTATGTGAGGTGTAAAGTTGTTGTGAACTGTGAGAGAGATCCGGGTAGAGGAAGAAATATTAACAGGAGGAAAGATGATAAGTTCTGATTTGAACATGTTAAGTTTGAGGAAGCATTGGGTCATCCAGATGGAGATGGTGGAAAGGCAATTGGGTACGCAGATTATGAAACGGGGTGAGAGATCAAGGGATGAATGGTAAATTTGGATGTCATTGGCCTAGAGGTGTTAGTGGAGGCCAATGGAGAGGTTGAGTTTGCAGAGAGAGAAGGTGTAGATAGAAAAGAGTAGAGCGCCAAGATCAGAGCCTTTGGTGACATCGATAGAGGAGGGAAGTGAAAATCAGAAGTAGAGGCACTGGAGGAGCAACCCATTGTTTTCAGCCCTGGCTGAAAACAATGCATCTCTCCCATGAAATGGGCAATCATTGCTTATCTAAGGGACATGTTATATAAATTATGACAAGAATTCAGCTATCTGGGACTGCAACTACAAAAGCACCTGCTATTATGCGTAATGCTAGTCAACATCTAAGGACTTAGTGTAAAATGTGGTAGGACGATAATAGCATTCTGACACCGGTTGGGCCACAAATGGACATAGATCCGACTGGCTGTATCTGCCCATTGAACTGCTTTCAATATATATATATAACTATGAATCACTTCATTCTTTTTACTTAACAATAATAAGCTACATTTTATGTCTGTTAAACATATCAGGCACATTGATTATGGTAAGCTATTGTTTTTCATTGCATCTTTTACATATGAAAAGGTACTTAGAAAAGCTAAAAAGAAAAACTAATGCTCAGAAATTGAGCATTCCAATAACTTGAGTTACTATGACAGGCCGTAAAAACTGACTTTAGAGATTTTTTCTTTCCTTTTTTTGTTTTATTTTGTCAGAGTGAATTTTCCTTGCAGGAAGTAGCCAGAGGGGTTTATTTGGCTTTCCAGACTGAGCAGACTTTGATCTCATGGCCCTGTCACTTCTCAAATTACATAGCGCTTTTTCACTGCAGTTAATGAGAACAAAATTTCCTCCTTTTTCAGCACTGGCACGCTGTGAAATGTTAAGCCAGTCAAGTCCTTAAAGGCTCAAATTTTAAAGCTCAAAAGCACAGTGTCCAGTTTTGATCTTGTTGTCTTTGTAATTTATTTTATTCCTCCACCACCTCCCCTTCACTGTTTTTAACATGCCCACTTTATTAAAGACAAGTGGTTAAAGGCCAGCATTTATGGAAAGATTTAAGACACAAAATAAAGGGCTCATAACTTTTGTTTAATGCCAACACTGGGAATTCTAAAATGAAAGCTAATTCATGTGTTTTTTTTGTCTTATGTTTTTTAAATGTTCAGCCTTTCCTGTACAATGCATTAAGGGATTACTTAAACTGGTTAGGCATAATGTATTCATGTGTAGCTGTAATTGGATCAACAGATACTGTTACTTAGCAGACAAATATATCGAAAGATTTATGTAGGATTTGGGGATAACTATGATGAATTAAACTACAGTCTTGAAGCAGTTCTATTTTCCTTCAACATTAGTGGGTGTATATGCACTCAACAGTTTAACACTTTTGCCCCTTATTTGAAAAGCATTCATAAATGAGAAGAAATATTGTGTGTGTGACTGTTGCCAGAAGCACACATGACTAATACTGCAATTGTTTTTGAACTTTGTTCCATCTGAAAGCCTGTTGTTCAAAGCCCCTCCACGTAGGGTTTTCTTCCCTATATTATATGCAGTGTACTGCAACTAACATACTGAACCCTTTTCTGGGCTCATTTAACACCCCATTGTAGTGCTACATATTTCAACGAGAAGTGAGTTATTCTAGAAAGTACTAATCCATTTTACTTACAATCAGTGTCTATATTAGTTGTTGACATTTGTAAAGGAAATTATTTTTTTATGGTTTTTTTGCACTTGTGCCTTATTACTGGTGGCACGTTTTGCGGTACTACTTGATCGAGTGACAGGTTTGCTTTGCAGTTTGGTCACACTTATGACTGTCCAAATTAGAAGATATAGGGCAGAGTTGCATCTCACAGAGGCCTTTTATTGGGCTCGGCAGGTCACTGCACACACAGGCAGATCGTGGTTACCTGCCAACTAGATTTACAGAGATATAGGCAAAAATGATGATCTATTTTGAACTAATGATTCTCAGTAATAATAATCTTTTGTCCCCACACCCAAACCGGTATTAGTGCATGTGTGGTCAGCTTTACTATTTGTTTTTATTGCCCAATCATCTTGTCTTCCTGATTTTAAGGTCGTTTTTTTATGCAAAGGTTGCCTCGTCACTAGTCAGAGAATTCAGAAAGTTAATTTAGAAACCAAGGAATATTATGGCAGTCCATGGTGAGGCCCAATTGCAGACCTCACTCACACTTTGTCTTTATATACTTACAGTATTTGCGGGTCTGGACCAATTACATTAAATTAAGCTGTGTAAAAATATAGGATTCATTTTAATGAGCTTTCCAAACAGCACCTTAGCATTATTTGCAAGTAAGCATTCACTGCTTGAAGCTATGATGCTTTCTGGTTTATTTTTTGCAAAGCTTTTACAGGAAGTTTAACCATTGCTGTCACAGAAATACTCAAATCTTCATCGGGCCATACATCCCTAAAAAATATTAGTAATTCAGTTAAGCCTAACACTTGTGGTTGAGGTGACTCTTTTTAAGAACAAGCATGGCCCCTATTGCTAATAAATTGACACTGAAGAAAAACAATTTAACAATTACCAATGTATACTAGTTTAGATATATTTTGCCCTTTTGCATCACACAAATTATCAAAAATCAAGGTATTTTTAAAAAAACAAATGCCTAACAAGCATGGTAGCCCCATCAATATATATATGCTATCATACAACCTTTGCAGCAGTCACACTCTAAAAGATATAAAATATGTGATATATTGTAATTTGCTTAAAACAAGCAAGGCATGTTTGCAATCAATCCCTTCCAATCATTGCAGCATTGGTTTGATGAGTGCTAACGGTTGTTCCTATTTAGAGTTGCAGGAACACCCGATTTAAAATAAGCAATCACTGGAGGGCACTGGAACAGGGAAAGATCACCAAACCACTGTAAATTTCAACATTCAATTGTTCCAAAAAAGAAACAATAGCAACAGTCAAAGGAAACAAACATAGATCTTACATTGAAATGTCATATTAGAGTAGATTTAACAAATGCATAATCCTTTTCTTTTTAGCTAAAAACCTGTGGGTTTACCCTCTCTGGCTTGTATAAGATCGATGGGTGCTTCTTGGTTCTGCTGTAACTTTTAATTTACATCTGTATTGTTTTGAACATTGGATTATTGTTTTCTTGTAATTACTGCTATCCAGCAAGCTAGCTTCTCTTTATATTAAATTCTATGTTCTGCATACATTCTGGTTTATTTATTAACATCTCTGCGATGTAGACAAAGGTTATCATGTTATCATTCAAAAATAAAATCTTTGGACACCTACAGAATTAGGGGACTATTTATCATTGCGGTGCCCATCTCTAGAGAATACTTTTATTTCTATCGCTGCTCATCGCAGCTATTAAAAATAAGTTTTCTCCAATATTTAACAAGACTCTCGGGTAGGGGCAGTGAAAACTGCCATTCCCAGCAAAGTATTTTTTTGCATACCTGCATGAGGCTGCAGACAGGGCATTTCTTCAGTGTGGGAGACAAAGGACATCATCATCACCATTTATTTATGTAGGGTCACCAGTTCTGCAGCGCTGTACAGAGAATATTTGTTAGTAACATCCATCCCTGCTCCATTGGAGCTTACAGTCTAAATTCCCTAACACACACAAAGACTAGTGTTAGTTTTTTCAACAGCCAATTAACCTACCAGTATGTTTTTGGAGTGTGGGAGGAAACAGGAACACCCGGAAGAATCCTATGCAAACACGGGGAGACCATACAAACTCCACACAGATAAGGCCATGGTCAGAAATCAAGCTCATGACCCCAGTTATGTGAGGCAGAAGTGCTAACCACTGAGCCACTGTGCTGCCCACATGCAGGACTGATTGACAATAGAGGGAGAACAAGCAGAGAGGAGAGAAAGTAAGGGTTTGGGGGAATCCCCATCTGAGAACTGGTTTAACACCTTCACCCTTTAACACACAAGTTCCACTGCTTTATTATAAATAATATTTTATTTGAGCACATGTATTGTTCTCTGCTTTGAAAGGGTTAAAGGAGTTGTCTCCTATTTAACCACTTTACTACTTGTTGTGTGGGTTACGAATTACCAATCCGGGACATTGCTGTGCCTGCTCAGCTGACAGAGATTGACAGAAGGGGAGAAGTTGGCAGCCTGTGGACGAGGAACCAGGAAGAAGTATGTGGGCTCTTCATTGTTTCTCCTCCTTTGGGGCTGAAAAAAGCAACGAACACCATTCTTAATTTTAAACAATTGATAATTTAAGAGAACAGTTTTGATAGCCATTGTCCGGAAAAAGCTGTTTTCTCCATATTTTTGGGCTACCACAGATTCATAAATAGACCCCTTAAACTGTTAATTTTGTTATATCTTTCAACCTCCATGGAGACCACACCCTTCTAAAAGTATGCATTTTCTGCAGAGGAAAATACTTCTTTGACAAACTATGAAGCATAATTGTCAGGCAATGCTCAGTATTTTATACCCAGCAATAAACAACATCTTCTACCCAAAGGTGATAACACACTGTATGAGCATTTAAACTGTATTTGAGAATTGCTGTAATTGTTCCCCTTACAATTATGCAAAGTTCCAAGTAAACCCCAGTGAACAGTATGAAATCACAAATTTATTTTGTCATTTACACTGTCTGCTAATAGACTTGAAAATTTTCACCTCCTTTTATGAGTGTCTAACACCAGACTCACAACTTTAAATTGCGAGCTTGTTGGCCAGTGGATGGACTTGTGATGTCCATATCCCATAGGCATAGGAAGGGGATTATTTTCTGTTAAGCTGTAGAATCCCATTTCAGATAAGGTGAAAGTTATAAGTTCACAAACTCAAAGTTTAAAAATGGATTGGATATCATTCTTCCAAGAAATAGCATCTGTAGCTTTAAATAGTATATGATAATATGGGGGTAATTGAATCGGGGAATTTATCAAATTAACATAATTCATCTTAATTAGGGGTACAAATAAATATGTTTCAACTGCGCTCGCGAAGTGTTAATAAAGAAAAGGGTGAATATTACAGCAGAATAATAAAACACATCACATACAATGGCTGGAAATGACAAAAATAAAGGTGGTGTATCAGTGCATGCCAAGGACAGGACTATAAGATAGTCTGAATGGAGAAAAAAAGCAAGGAAAAAGAGCAAGCAAAAAAATTCTTGGCTCTATAAGTCCACAAAAAAACCAACACCCAACGTCTCTGAAAAACACTTGCAGGATATGGAATTGCTGTCAATGACGTATAGACCAATTAGGGATCAATCCAGAAATCCACAATGTCCACGTTGGCCAGGATAAACCTCAAAAAGAAAAGGAAAAGAGGGAGGGGGGGGGGGGGGGGAGAGAAAAGAGAAGGGAAAGGAAAAAAGGAGGAAAAAAGAGGGTTATGTCAGCTGGTAATAAGTGCTATGATTGGTGACAGCAATATAGTGGTAGAAATACACTTCTCGGACTGAACATAAGTTTGTGACTAGGAGGAGTTGACTAAAAAGCAGTTTAATAAGACCCAAAGCTGGCCATAGCAATAAACTACAATGAAACCATGTACAACATAAAACGTCAACTTGAATACAAATGGAAAGATGGAGTGATGACCGAAGTATGCACCACCGAACTCACGCTAATTAGGGGTACAAATAAATATGTTCCAACTGCGCTCGCGAAGTGTTAATAAAGAAAAGTCTCCGTCCGAGATGAAACGCGTTGGGACACCTTTTTGATCCATTTTGGTATCCGTAGACAGGAAGTGACTTTGCGCTCCACTGTGGAACGCATCTCACCCGCGGATTCCAGCATACACGATCCGACTGTTGCAACCAGCCTGCCTGTTCTGGAGTTCCATTCTGAAGGAGATCATTGGACCTTGATTCGCCTTCATCCAGCGACGCTCCCACGCCATTTACCAGCATTAGCGTGAGTTCGGTGAATTTTTTTGCTTGCTTTTTTTCTCCATTCAGACTATCTTATAGTCCTGTCCTTGGCATGCACTGATACACCACCTTTATTTTTGTCATTTCCAGCCATTGTATGTGATGTGTTTTATTATTCTGCTGTAATATTCACCCTTTTCTTTATTAACACTTCGCGAGCGCAGTTGAAACATATTTATTTGTACCCCTAATTAAGATGAATTATGTTAATTTGATAAATTCCCCGATTCAATTACTGTATTTACAAGGAGGGATTCCTTGGTTCCCCCGCTGCTGCGAGTGTGTCACCTAGTCTGATACTGAGCGCATATGTATATCTATTTAATTAGGGGTACTGCTAACCTTGGGGTATAGAGGGTGCGCTAGAGTACACTTAATCAAACTACAACTTGTTTGCATTCTAGCTCCTCTCACTTGTAAGGTTGTGAGATCACTACGGCAACCAATAAGGTAAAAAACAAAACTATATTTTATTACGTAACAACATTCAGACCTATATATAAGGAAATATCACACAGTTGCTGGCCGTCCACACCAATATAATCCACAGGACCTTTCGGAGCAGGTCTCCTAATAGTCACAAAAGCTCTTCAGTTCCAGTCGTTGACGTAGTAAAGCTCCATGACTTAAAATGGTTGCAATGTTCTCTGTTTGTTTCTATGTAACTTTTCAGCCCACCTATTATCTTCTCTTCAATAGCTAGACTCTTCGTGTACTGAACATGGATCAGGAGAGATCCAACAAACAGGGCGGAAGGGCCGTCGTGGGGTCTTCTAAAGGGGAAACAAGTTGCTAAACAAGTGCGTACTCTAGCGCAGCACCCTCTATACCCCAAGGTTCTCAGTGTAGCCCAACTGGATTCAGAGAAATGGAAATTACAGTAAGTTCAAAAATTCTCATTTTAGGGACAGGGTGTAATCTCCTTTTTAGAAACTGATATAGTTATAAGATAAGATTTATGTTATACAAAGAGAGGGGTCAGCGAGAATTTGAAATGTTCAGCAATGATGTCCCCTAAAAATGTGATGCTGCTATCTTCCATAGTGTTTTGTGCAAGAGTTTAAATAGTAAGCAGATTTAATCTGTAGGTAAAATCAGTGCAACATATCCTATAATACTTATGCACAATTTATTTCATCCTTTTCCATCGAGTTGTTAGTGTATCAGGGCTTTCCAAAATGTGCTCTTTAGAAGCTTCTGCCTCATTGTTTTGGCACTGCCCTGAAATAGGTTCATTTTGGTATAAAGTGTCCTACAAGTTTTAATTTCAGATCACTGAATGACTGCTTAATTATTTGTGTTGCCAAATTAATTTGTAATTAAAATATTTACATCCATCTTTATTTTATTTTTGGCTTCCTAGAGAGAGAGGTTATAACAGCTCCTACAATGGAATACGTCATATATTTACTTTTTTTAAACAATATGCCAAAGCAGCTATATATGAATTGGAGTCAAAGAAACAAAATAAGGTCACAATTATAAGGTATTTAATTCAGGGATACTTCAAAGTCCTACATAAAGGCAGTAGATGCTCATAGAAAAGATAAATCAATTGGGTTCAAATAGACGTGTGTTTATAAGGGCAGAAGGGGATCTCGCTGGTTTTTTTTTGTTTTTGCCTTCCCAGCAAAGCAAAACCTTTCTAAGTTTCCCAAATTATTCAGGAGTTTTTTAATAGTCAGATTTCTCCCATCAACTGCTCCTAAAGAGGGAGTCAAGTGGTTGGTCATGTGTTTCCTCTTCCTCCTTTATGGCAGCATACACTATGGGGTTAATTTCCCCTTGCACATGAGTCAGGACAGGAAAGAAGACACACCCAGAGGGTATATAGGTTCACTCCTCCCTCCTCTCTTTCTTCTTTCCTGTCCTTGTAGTAGGGTCAGGCAGTTCAGGTTTATTGTTTCCTCTGGTTACCTACTTCTGTTTGCCAGGAGGATAGGAGATTGCTCCTCCTAAAGGTCTGGCAGTTGCACTCCTCTGAGTGTTAATAGAGCATAGGTAGTTGGACCAGCCTACTCACAGAGCGATACCCTCGTTATAGGGGCTTGCGTCCTCCGGCAGTTAGGAGAGATGCAAAATATAGGGCATCATGTCTACCTTGCTGATACCTTTGCTCTTGGTGCCTTCTCCCACAGCAGTGTTGGCTTTAAGATAAAGCATTGTGGGAATTGGCATTGTGATGTCAAACACTCACGATGCATGCTGTGAGCAAAAAAAAAGTAACAAATTAATTGCCAGAAGCAGATAATGCAGCATTGTATGCAACAGGAGATCCACATGCTGTATCCCAAACTACTAAAGCGCATATGAGGACAAACGGTCCTAAGGACACAGGTCCGGGTAAGCACATATGTTATATTTTAGCTAGTTAGTGGGCAGGGTAATATTGGTTTACAATATTGTCGCTGGGCCATAAACCCAAACTGGAAGTGAGAAGGTTGTGGAGAAAGCTGCAAAAAAACAGAAAATTATTTGTTTTGGGATTTGTGACAAAAGTTGCCAGAAGGATTTTCTGTAAAGATGTGTACTGAATTGTAGTTCAAGTGTACAGCAACAGTCTCCCCCTCATATGGTTGACATGTTAAAATGTATGAAGATTGCATTTAGCTGAAACCTTTGTTACTAGGGATAATTTACAGCAGCTGAGGTCTAAGAGGTCAACATCAGTAATTTAGTGTTGCCTCAGAAGATTGAATCTGGTGTGCAGCAGGTGGAATTAGGCATGTTGAACAATCTGATGAAGGCTCAGCTGTGTGTGAAGAAGAACTTAATTTCAGCATGGATTTGTTGAATAATCTGTTAAAAGTTATATTCCTTTTTCCATTAAATAAGATTATCAGCAGTATTATATCTGAAGAATGAAAGTTCCCAGATAGACATTTTCTTAACATGAATAGCTTTTGTCGACTGTACCGTTTTTCTTTCGAGGAGACTATGGTTTCGGATACACCCCTGGAGTGGACTCAGCAGTAGCCAGACTGACTGTGGGATTGAAGGCATGTGCTAAAATATCACAATGATTTTTGGGGTAGCATTAAGGCCTGCTATGGCTACCACCGTGACAGTCAGACCACTACACATCTGGGGTAATGATTTGGAATAAAGTATTCAAGTTGGAATAAAGAGGAGTGAACTTCTAAAAGATTGTCCAAGATATGAAGTTGGCAACTGAATTTATGCGTGAAGCATCTCTGGATGCAATTAAGCTTACTTCTAGGATCATGGCTTTCCCAATTGTTCTAAGAAGAGCATTATGGCTAATGCCCATGGTTTGTGGATTTACAGTCTACGACTAAATTGATATCACTTACCTTTGAAGAGGATTATCTATTTGGCCAAAAATCAGGCTGGCTTCCCCAAGATAGACCTACCAAATGGTTTCCCCTCAGGTGTTCAGGGGAACCAAGCCCATGTTCAGAGTATAGAGATGTGAGCCTTTATAGACCTGGAAAAAGTTATACTAGACGATATGAGCCTGGCACTTCAAGGCAGTTTATTTGCCAGCAAGGAGTTGCGAGGATCTGCAAAAAAAATTTCCCAGTGATGCAAGAGAGACCCACTGATGGTAGTTGTCAAGGTAGGAGGCAGAATTATAATTTTTTTTTTTTTTTAGCAAAATGGACATTGACTACAACAGACGAATGGGTATTATCTATGACACAGAAAGGTAACAGACTGGCGTTCCTATCACAGCCTTCGCAAAGAGTATTCCAAAGATCACCAAATCTCAGGAGTTTGAAAAAGGAATTGTGATCCACATAATAGTGTGGTATATAGAATACAACAAATGTGCGGAATTTAATAGATACAATCGTGTCTTGTACTGTGGGCTGATATAGTGATCTCTTATCAAAAATTACGAATTATGCAATGAATTATTGTCTGAGACTTTTTTTCTTCCTTTCCCTATATGTGCACTATAGATTATTTCAACAAAATTTAAGACCAAAATTAGTCCGGATTAATGATTTGGTGGAGTATGATTTGATTTTTTCTTTCTTTTTTAATTTTTTGCTTTATATTTGTACAAATAAATGTTATATATTTTAAACCTACGGTAGTATTTATTAGATAGGATCTATTTGCGCTTGTTTTTGGGTTTTTTCTATTTTAGTAACAAGGTAGGTGAGACGGGATCTGCAGTGGTGGTCTACAAACAGCTCTATGGAAAACGACTGTTCCTTTACAGATTATGAGCATATAATCATTGCGACAGATGAAAATCTATTTGGCTGCGGCACCACATCAGCAGATAGCGCAAAGCCAGGGGCGGGAAGAGATAGCCCCTCTACACTCAAATGTAAAGGAAATGAAGGCTGTTGTCCTAAGCATGCATTTATTTCCAGGCTCTCATTACAGGTCAGCATGTCAGAATACACTCAGGCAACCAGACAGTAGTGTCTTATATAAATCATCAAGGCGGCATGAAAAACCGTACTATCATGAAGGAGGTACAGCCTCTACTGCTGTGGGCAGAAAACAACTTGGCAAGCCTGAAAGCAGTGCATATAGCAGGCTCTATCAACACCAGTGCAGATTTTTTAAGTAGAAACATCTTGTATCCAAGAGAATGGGCAATGAACAAACAAACATTTCACAAACTAGTAGATAGGTGGGTCTGTCCGTAAATCGACCTTATGGCAAACTCACAAAATGCCAAAACAAGGCAATTTTATGCCAGACATATGAACAAAGGAGCAGAGGCTGTGGATGCCTTCTCCGTAAAATGACAATTCAATCTGGGCTGTGTATTTCTACCAATGCCCATGATTCCTCAAGTGCTAAAGAAAATAAGGAGGTACAGGTTAACAGTAATAGCAATACTACTCTTCTGGCCCCACAGATTTTGGTTTCTGCAGGTGCTACAGGTAGCGGTGGAGAAACTGTGGTGCCTTCCACTACAGCCAGATCTGATCCTTCAACTTCAGATGACCATCCAAACTCGGGGTTCTGTGAGTAGTGGCATGACTATTAAGAAGAGACATTTGAAACACCAAGGCTTTTCTAGTAGGGTAATCATTACGCTTTTAAATGCAAGAACAAGTCAACATCCAAGACATATTATAGAATATGGGATGTTTTTTTGTTAATGGTGCACTGATAAACCGCTTTAACCATAAGGTCCATCCATAGGTACTATACTTGAACTCCTTCAAGATGGGCTTGACAAAGAACTAGCAGTTAATACACTAAAGGTCCAAATATCTGCTGTTGGAACATTGTTACACAGAAGGTTGGCCAAAAAATAAATATATAATTAAGGTTATGCAACCGGAAGGGAGAATAAGACCCTTTTATCACTCTCCTTTGGCTCCATGGGACTTGAACCTGGTATTGGAGACACTTACAGAATCCCCTTTTGAACCTTTGAAAAAAATTACCATGAAATACTTAGAAATTAAGGTAATCCTAGTAGCAATGAGGATTTCAGAGCTACAAGCTCTCTGGGCAGAGGAGATTTTTCTGATTTATGCATGAGGATAAGGTTGTGCTAAGAACTGATCCAAAATTCCTGCCAAAAGTAGTATCACAATTCCATATCAATCAAGAAATTTTTCTACCTTCGCTATGTGCAAAGTCAAAGAACCCAAAAGAAAGGAGATTTCATTGTTTGGACTTGGTCCATGCCATTAACATTTATTTGAGGAGGCCACAGGAGTGTAGGAAAACAAAGCAGTTATTTGTTTTAATCAACAGCAATAAAAAGGGTGGACCAGCCTCAAAGGGCATGAGTGGGAAGATGGATTAAATCCTGCATTACAGAGGCATACATAGTAAAGAAGGTAGATGTGCCCAAAGCCTAATAACACATTCAACAAGAGCTATGGCGACTTCATGGCCAGAAGGAATCTTCCCGTATGGAAGAGTTATGTAATCCCGCATTCTTGTCCTCCGAGCATACTTCAGAAAACACTATCGTATTAATGTCCAAGCTTCAGCAGATACAGTATACCTTTTGTACAGTAACTACTGAGTGAAAGAACTCTGTGACGGTTTTACACCGATTAGCCACAACGTTAAATATGTCTGCCTAATATTTTGTAGGTAACCCTCATGCCACCAAAACAGCTTTGACCTATTAGTGCTTGAACTCCACAAGACTTTTGAAGGTGTCCTGTGGTATCTGGCACCAAGACATTAACAGAAGATCCTTTAAGTCCTGAAAGTTGTGAGGTGGGGTCTCCATGGCTCTGACTTGTTTTCCAGAACATCCCACAAATGCTTGGATCGGATTGAGATCTGGGGAATCTGGAGGCCAAGTCAACACCTTGAACTCTTTGTCATGTTTCTCAAACCATTTCTGAACATTTTTTTTTTTCAGTGTGGCAGTGTGCATTATCCTGCTGAAAGAGGCCACTGCCATAATTGAATTCCGTTACCATGAAGGGGTGTACTTTGTCTGCAACAATGTTTAGGTAGGTGGGTGGTATGTGTCATAGTAACATCCACATGAATTCAAGGACCCAAGGTCTCCCAGCAGAACATTTCCCAGATCATCACACTGATCCGCTCGCTTGCCTTCCTTCCATAGAGAATCCTGGTGCCATCTCGTCCTCAGGTAAACAATGAACACGCACCTCTCTGTCCATATGATGTAAAAGAAAATGTGATTCATCAGACCAAGCCACCTTCTTCCATTGCTCCATGGTTCAGTTCAGGTGCTCATGTGTCTTTGATAGGCAGGTGGACAGGAGTTAGCATGGGCTAAGCAGCAAGCTGCAGCACTGTGTATTCTGATGCCATTCTATCATAGCCATTATTAACTTTTTCAGCAATTTGTGCTGCAGTAGTAAATCTGTGGTATTCGACCAGACAGGCTAGCCTTTACGCATCCATGAGCCTTGGGCGCTTATGACCCTGTTGTCAGTTGTCCTTCCTTGGACCACTTTTGGTAGGTACCAACTACTGCATACTGGGAACACCTCACAAGACCTGTGGTTTTGGAGATGCTCTGACCCAGTCTTCTAGCCATCACAATTTAGCCCTTGTCAAAGTCGCTTGCATCCTTAGGCTTGCCTATTTTTACTGCTTCCAGCGCATAAAGAATTGACTGTTCACTTGTTGTCTAATTTATCCCACCCCTTGATAGATATATATATATATATATATATATATATATATATATATATGATTAAAAAGTGATGTAATGGGTGATCCCATATACGTTTCACGACGAGCGCTACCCTAGTAGTCTCTGGTACAATAAGAAGGAAGTTAAAGGGTGATGCTGCCACTATTCCCAGGGGGTAGAGTATCCTGACAGTACTCTAAATTATGAAGATTTGCAAGATTTTATGGGATGGGAGCAAAAACAGGGGGGAGTAGGACACAAAGGGATATAAACATAACCACCGATAATAAAATGTAAAATATGATATGGACCTAATGCAGGGTGTGTGTAATAATCGTCAAGGCTAAATTTCTCACAAAAACCAATAACACTACAGTCAGATGGTATCCAGATATAAAACACTGTTATACAGTATATAATATACTCATATGAAGATCAAATAATATAATAATAATGAATGTCCATACATCTATATCTGCTTGCAGTATTGATTTCCAAGCATGTTTGCATAAGATTGTTTTACCACCGGCGATACTATATGGGCGGATCCCATGCTGGGCGCGAGCCTGGTCCTCTGGCGAAGATATATTGACGACATTATATTCACCTGGAAGGGTGATGAAGAATCACTCACTGATTTCATCAGAGATGTGAATTTAAACAATAGGAATTTTCAATTCACTACAACAAGTCAAGATCATGCTGTTTTCCTTGACTTGGAGGTCAAGATATCAGGAAACAAAATTGAAACAAGTACACACTTCAAAGCAGTTGATTCTAACAGTTATATTTCAATGAACAGTAACCATCACCTAAATTGGCTACAGAATATTCCCTTGGGACAGTTCACCCATTTACGGAGGAACTGTTCAAATCTAGATACATTTAAACAGCAAAGTGAAGTTCTAAAACAGAGATTTGTAGAGAAGGGATATGATTCAAATGTTATTGATCAAGCAATTGAGAAAACTAGTGAGAAAAATAGGGAGGAGCTTCTGATATATAAGGATAAAAAGGAAGATAATACTACACAAAATTTCTCACTTATTACACAATATTCAAGCTCATCACATAAAAGTAAAAAGATTATGAACAAACATTGGCACTTACTAATGGGAGACGAAGTTCCTTCAAAAGTATTACCAAAACGCCCACATGTCATTTTCAGGAAGGCACCTAATTTGAAACAAAAACTAGTTCAAAGTCACCTACCTCTGGCTCCCACATGCAAAACCAACTGGTTAACAAAGGAAACCAAAAAACCACAGTTTCATTATTGTAATTCCTGTTTCCCATGCAGGACATCCAAAGTTAAAAGTATGAAACCTGTAAAAGAATTTAGATCAAAAAGTACAAATATAAAATACACAATTAAGGAAAGCATGTAATGCGAATCTATGGCTGTTGTATATCTGATAACTTGCCCATGTGGATTGCAATACATAGGGCGCACTATAAGAAAATTGAAAACAAGAATTGCTGAGCATATCAGAAATATCAGATTAAGAGTGCAGACACATAGTCTGTCAAATCACTTCAAGGAAATTCATAATAAAGATTCTTCAGGGATAGAATTTATGGCCGTTAAACAACTTAAAAAAGATTGGAGAGGAAAAGACTTAACCAAGAAGAGACAAAATGGATATTCACTCTGAAGACATTAGCTCCATCAGGTCTAAATTTAGACTTTGAACTTGTCTCATTCCTATCATGATTACAATAGTAAGTTTCAATCAGTAAAACAAGCTGTGGCTACCATCGTATGCATAAACCAAATTAGGACTCTCTCCTTTTATATATAATTGCTGGTATTTTTTATTGTTTTATTTCTATTATTTTTTCTAATTTCTTTTTCCCTTCCCTTTTTGTTAATTATGTGAGATAGAGCAGTCTTTATATCCAAGATTATCTGTACATATTTATGACCATGTTCCCTAAATGGAAATGTATGGTTTACATCTCTCCCTTTGTAATATCACAATTTTAATATTTTAACACTATGTTAACACAGTTGTATGTATCGATATAAGTATTTTTACATATGGAAGATTGAGGACTGTTGATACAGAAGAATATTGCCACTTATCGTAACACATAATGTGTCTGCATATATATGTCATCTGACACAACAATAATGTTAATTATATGTGCTGTATAGACTTTTATTTGTGAAGCGCCATTGGACGCGTATTACTGGCCATCAAACTCCGCATCTGTGCTTACTTGATAACTCAATATAAAAAGCAAACCTCGGACTAAAATCACACCCCCTGATGAAGTCACGAATAGTGACGAAACGCGTTGGCCCAATCAGACACTGAGACACGCCCCCCCCCCCCCGTCGTCACAGGGATTTCCGGGAGTTGAGAACACTGCTCTGGTTGGGATTATACACGGAGCGGGACCACGATATTATCGTGGAAGTGAACACCAGCCCGCCCAAAGATACCTTTATAGGAGCAGCATTTTAAACTTAAATGTGAGTGGGTTTTAAGCTTTTATGAATAAATTGATGTTACATGAAACACGCTACACGATAGTTGCCGTCCGTTCTTTCTTATACTTTTTGGGTACTATCGAGTCTGCACATCTGAAGTGGGGAGAACAGTGAATGCCCACCTGTTTTAAAGATACCTTTTATAGGAGCTGCACATATCTATAAATGTGAGTTGTTTTTCAAGGACACTTATCTCCGCCGTTTTCAAACATGCCACACTATTAGCTGTCGCTCTGTTTCTTTTTTCTCTTTTTATATGGAATATGGTTTACATGAACGCAGGTGGTGTTTTGGAAACAATCTTATGCAAACATGGTTGGAAATCAATACTGCAAGCGGATATAGATGTATGGACATTCATTATTATTATATTATTTGATCTTCATATGAGTATATTCTATACTGCATAACAGTGTTTTATATCTGGATACCATCTGACTGTAGTGTTATTGGTTTTTGTGAGAAATTTAGCCTTGACGACTATTACACACACCCAGCATTAGGTCCATATCATATTTTACATTTTATTATCGGTGGTTATGTTTGTATCCCTTTGTGTCCTACTCCCCCCTGTTTTTGTGCCCATCCCATAAAATCTTGCAAATATATATACACAGGAAATATTTTATAATAGTATTTTGCAGTTATTCAAAGAAGATAGACTATTTGCTTTGGTTACTGTATAAGATGTAACCCTTTAAAAAAAACTTGCCCCTGTCCTCACAAGTTGACACTATATACACAATATATTCTCTTTTGCACTGCAAGTAACTAGAATTAACATTTTATCCCTGTTTTCAGGAGCTTTGTCAATCATCAGACATGGTCCTCTGAGGGTCTCCCCAAAAACTTAATTTGTCTATTTTTGTGAAAATATGTTTAATTGTATGGGATGATCACATTAAGATGTCAGCGTTTACGTAGGGGTAAAAAAAGGATCTGAGCATATAAGATAATCTTTGCAAAAAAAAAAAAAACCTGTCCCGCTTAAAGACATAAATGATGCTTGTATTATGAGTATTTCAGGAGAAAAATGTGAAAGGTTAAATAAATTAATGGGTGGTTCTAAAGTGGAAGTAGGTAGGTGTTTGAAGTGATTTTTTTGTACATGCATCTTCATGTTAAACTGCAGTCACACAAAACTAGGTGTGTCATCACAGGGCACTTCCCAAAAGCATAATGTGGGTATAGAATTATGCATCCAGTAGGCTATTTGATATAATTTATGCAAAACTGAATGTTGTGTCAGCATATTTTGCATTTGTAATTGACCCAGTGTAATTTTTCTTTTAAATAATGTTGATTTATTTTTTATACTCCTTTTCTACATTCTGCAGGTACAAGCTAGTACATGCTAACTTAGCCGATATATGACTCCAACACAGAGGTCTGGGAAACAGTTGCAAGCACATTTTTGCATGAATCCCTTCATAGACCCAGAAAGGAGGTCCAGGGCAGCATATTTACATTAGGTGTGTAACTTCAAATGGGCTTTCAACCTTAGGGAGTGGGAATTTATGTATTTTATTAAAATAGTACATTAATGGGAGCCTTCTCACCTTGGATTTACACAGAACATCTCTCCTTGTTGATGGCGCAGCACTCATCAAATCAGGAGCCAATCAGCCAGGATGTTTGATCCGTGCTCTTTTGTAGCCCCTACATGTAGCTCACCAGCAGTTGTCCCCAATAGAAGTGTGGTATGTCTGTCTTCTGAGGCAAGGGTTTTCAACTTTTGCTGTGTTTTGACACGCCAGCCAACACAGATGTTGCATGATTATTTATTCAACACATCCTTTTTCAATTATTGCAGTAAATGACACCAGATTTATAAGAAAATATGAGCATATTGAAAAGGCAAGGTAAATTAGTTACTTTGTGTCATCTACACTTGAAAAAAGAAAAAAATGTACATTATCACAAATTCTTATCGTCTAAATTATTATTCATCTTTTCTTGTCATACTAAAATTCTTCTGTCATATCCAGTCTAGTATTGTGACACAACTGTTTTCTAGTTTGAAATCATTGGTCAGGGTTAAACCCATGCAGTTAAAGAACAAGTATTTCAAGATAATATCAAAGGATGTGCATTACAGAGCTGTATCATATACATCAAATAACTGGAGCATCTCCTGTATATGTCCACAATGTTTTCCCTTACTTCTCTGCAGCAGATTGTCAGCAGATCAGTCCTCCTCCTAACTCCCTTGTCCCGGCTCTCTCCCCCAGTTAGTACCACCCTATTTGTGTCTCCCCCTTTCCTTTAGGATGTAAGCTCTCAGGAGTAGGGCCCTCTTTCCTTGTGTGCTCTTTCAACTATTCCATCACCCTCTGTACCTCTTGGCCTTCTCCACTAGCCCTGTTTTCTTAATCTTCAGCCTACTTCTCGTTGATTTCTACCATCACTTTCACTCATTGTCCCAGAAATAATTTGATTTGCATTACCATGTTACCTGTGTGTGTGTGTGTATTTTTGTTCTTCATATTTTGTCCTTAATGTATCATGTAGTCCTGGGTCACTGTTTTCTGTATATGTCATGTACGGCGCTGCAGACCCTTTGCGGTGCCTTATAAATTAAAGATAATAATTGTTTCTCAAAACAAGAAAACTGAGGCTGTCTGCTTGGCAGACTTTGTTTGGAGAAATGCACAATGTATATTGGTTTATTCATAAACAGGAATGTCACAAAATTTCAGTCTGCGCTTTTTTATCTGTATCGGATACCATCAGACCACTGACATAGATGTTGAAGGAGTTGCAGCTCGCTGTAATGACATACTGATCTAATACTTATAAACATAGATGTAGTGGAATGTCAGATTAATACTGAACAATGCTTCATGGTTCAGATCTGAACATTTCATTTTTGGAGTATAGTGGTTCTTTAAATGAGAATACATTTAATTAGTGATCCTTTAATAAACAATGTGAAATTCAATTTTCCAGACAGGATGGGCCTAATTCAAGTCGCATCACAACTTGCATGTAAGTTGTGTGTTTAAAAAGAGCACTGAACTTGAGGGTGGTTCCACCTGTATTCAAATCCAAGCATGTTGATTTGAATCTGGATGTAAGTATGGTCTGCCAACTACTCACAGTATGTAGACACAAATATCAGGCTGCAGGATACACACATGCATTTGTACAATAAAGTTAACATCAGAACACATAAAACTGTTATTTTTATCAGAAATGAAAATAACTCTTAGCATTATAATAATTTCTGGGCATGTGCTAATGGAATCACCCAAACAGATGCGTGTCCATGTTAGTCCGCCCCTTCCCTCAGGCCCTATAATTCAAAGAACATGATTCACATCACTGTATTTTCAAATCACCACTGGGTTTGGTTATAGCTGCCTCTTCTTTTTTTTAGTTAATAAAAATAAAACATGGAATCAATAATGTGGATGTAATATCATCCAAGTTGGTAACAAGAAATTAATGATTGTATCATTGTCTTCCTGCTGTTCTGAGTCTGACATTGGAATTTCTGTTGTGACCTTTCTTTTAAGACATTACTTTATCACATAATAGACTATGTTCTCACGGGAAGATTAGAAAGAATATTGACTTGTAAAATGAATGTACTTCATGCACATATTGTTTAACTGAACTAATGAATTCTATTGAACATAGCAACCTAAACACAGTGACCAGTTTTATACACTTGCCTTCTTGGCAAGTCATAAAAAGTATCTAAACCATAACAGAGAACTAATGGAAAGTTGGATGTGGCTTCTCAAAATAATCAGAGCAAAATTGGAGAACAGCTGTTCCTGACCTTGTGACTCAACTTCTCCTCAAAAATACTTATTCTGTGATGTATTTTAAGTGGCCCTTTACCAGTTAAAAGCGCTGCAGGTCATGTTTTTGATTAAGTAGATGCTCACATGTGCCATGTATACAGTGTACTTTTAGGACATAATCAAACATCAGTTATATGTGACTAATTAACGACACTTGTCATTATTGTCTCTCACTAGCATCAACCCAATTTTTTCAATTCAAACAAGATCTGATGCCAGTGCTAATATCTAACCTTTTGCACCATTGTTGTTACTCACCAGCATCATTGCTGTATTTGTTTTAAATTGACAACTGACAAATAATAATCAAATACAAAATTACATGTGTGCGTATATAGATAATGATGCTATTTTATATTTGCCTCTGCAGAAAATAACACAAATAACAATTCATTTTTTTAGCAATTATAATTAGTGTATTCTATTGCATAATTATTATTTCATGTATTATTTTATAAATTACCACAGCATGCTTCTCTCACTAGATAGATATAGACATTTATAGATATACAGGTACAGACAGTGATTGAAGTCTGGGTGTATACAGTGGTATGCCATTCACTTACATTCCCATTACATTTATCATACCGCCACGTCTAAATTTCTACTTTGACCACTGGGTACAGTTATATTGCTACGCCTGCTGAAGATATATAGCATATTTTAAATCTTAAATACAGGAAGCCACCTCTAAATTTCCACTTCAACCACTGGGTACGGTTATATACTGCTGAAGGTATATAGCATATTTTAAATTATATTAAATCCTGAATACAAGTGGTCACTTTGATATCTAGGACAATAAAGAAAAAGGGGGTACTCCACAGTGCAATATTATTACTTTAATAAAAACACTTCTTGCTGGTTAAAGAGCCTTCTATAAAACCCCATTCATACTGCACCAAAAACCCGGGTTTTTGCAGAGGCACGCTGAAAAACCCGGGTCTTGGTGCAGTATGAATAGTCCAACCACAAAATCCCGGGTCTAAAATCCTGGGACTTAGACCCGGGATTTTGCGAGGGGTAATTCCCGGGTTGGACCCCGCTCGCCTGCAGTATGAATGGTGCAACCCGTGTAATTCCCGGGTCTCACCATTCATACTGTAAAAAAAAAAAATGGCAAAGTAAAAAAAAATTATTTTAATTAATAAAAAATACATAACAAATGTTTACTTAACTTATTTTCAGCCAGCGGTGTCTCCGGTGCGTTGCCGGCTGTCAGGGGGACCTCTGGGTACTAAAATGACGTAATTTCTAATGGACTAGAAATGACGTCATTTTAGTACCCAGAGGTCCCCCTGACAGCCGGCAACGCACCGGAGACACCGCTGGCTGAAAATAAGTTAAGTAAACATTTGTTATGTATTTTTTTTTAATTAAAACATTTTTTTACACTTTTTTTTTTTTTTTCTAAAACCCGGGTCGGACATGTGCAGTATGAACCCGCCCGACCCGGGAATCTTCTTATCTATACTGCCCTGTGCCCCGGCAATATCCCGGCTTAACAACCCGGGATATTGCCGGGGCGGCAGTATGAAAGTGGTATAAGCTATATTGACAAGACATGTAGAGTCAATGAAGAACACATCAGATTACCACAGATGGGAAGAAATAAAGATACAATTTTGTTTCATCTGTTATCTAAGTTGTGGATCATTCAGGTTTGCGCAGTTGTTTTGTCATATAGGATTTTGTCTTTTTCAAACAGAGTTGGAAAACATAATCGTTATAGCAAACAAGTTCACTAAAAAAAAAAAACAGTATTTGATAATTGCATTTATATAATTATGAAATATAATGAAAGAATTATTCACATCATTTATATGATTAGAACAAACACCGATATATACGTAAGAATCCTTTCAAAGGACTTGCATCCACCATTTTGAAAACTTGATTACAGTTACAAACTTTTTCATAATTTAGAGACTATAATACACATCAGATCCAATGATATATCTCATATATGAAAGATTAATTTACATTTAGAGCAAACAAATGGTAATTTCACAGTTTCAAAGAGATTTTCCCTGTCCGTTTGTTGCGGTCACTACTAATGATTCTGTGAAGATGTGCCATTACGGATTTAAAAGGCAAACCAGTCTGGCTTTTGTCTGAATTTTTGTTTCAACTCTAAAAAAAAACAAAAAACAAAAATAACTTTACTGCACATAGTATTATGGAAATAGATGACAGAACAAGCACTGAAGATCTCATGGGGAACTGAAAGTTTAGAAAATCGTGTTCCTCAAGTTTTCAAGCATATCTCATACGTAGTTGATCAATGACAACCAAGTTTTAATTGCCATTGCTGGTAGTTCTGAGCATTACACCCTGTAAGGTTGTCCTACAAATTGGCTACTGGCAGTGGTGTTGATAAAGTTGACCTTTAGCTTCACTGTGTATTTTGTGTGTTTACCTGGGCAATTTTTTTGTCCCCATGTCTTGCCTGCCACCTGTATTTATCCGATAATCTCAAGTATTTACCCAGTATTTACTCCAGAAATCTTTTTTTTGTATCTAATCGGATCTCTTATCTGCCCCTGTATTTCCTGTGTACCCCATGTCTGTTGTGTAATCTGCCCCCTTGACTACCATCTTTCTGTCCTGTGTTGCCTAAAAAAACACTGTCCAACTGACCTTGAAAGTTTTATGAAATCTCTTGGATGATTATTTTGAGTGCTTTTTTGTCTCAGAAACATATAATTATAACAGAAATGTATCCTTAATCACTAAAGTATTTGGGCAGTACTGACCAAAAGACATTAATTGCTGGACATGTCAGTGTTGCTTGTGTGGAGGCATTTACCACCTTCATCCATGGCTAGTGGGCAGTGGCTTGAGCCCATATAGGACCCAGCACATTATATGTTGCGTTCTAGTTTCCATTTTGTCAGGGGATTTTGGTGTTTGTCACATTTGTGACAGCTGCATCAACTATTGCTGCACCTTTGGTTAACCTGTGTACCCTATTATATATATGCTTCTAATGTACTGCTCAATGGAAAACCCATAAATGAGGCACATTAGGGTCACACCTACAGTATATGGGTAACAAAGTAGAATATCCTCTGTTAGTAAAAACCTAATGTATTTTTATAGATTCCTATAAATTATATATGTATTAAATCATCATCACCATTTATTTATATAGCGCCACTGATTCTGCAGCGCTGTACAGAGAACTCATTCACATTATGCCCTGCCCCATTGGAGCTTACATTCTAAATTCCCTAACAATTCCTGTCAATTTTGATAGCAGCCAATTAACCTACCAGTATGTTTTTTTGGGGTGTGGGAGGAAACCGGAGCACCCGGGGGAAACCCACGCAAACACGGGGAGAACATACAAACTCCACACAGATAAGTCCATGGTCGGGAATTGAACTCATGACTCAACTTTAAATAAACTTTGTTTTAGAGAGAACAATGGTATGGCATTTGTTTTGCCTACTTGTTTTATTTACTGGAAATTTTACAAAATATGTACCTCAAATATATTCATTCTAAACATCTGGTCTGCAAACCCTTCCCAAAATATAAACTTGCAGCAAGTTCAGCTACCACTCCACAAAGGTCACAGATCATTGCATCAGCCAGGGTAATCCAAGAACTTTTAAGTGCCACAGCATCTCAAGTAAAATTTACTCTGACAGGACTGGTAAGCCAAAAGGAAAAAGAAATATTTGTGCTTTTAGAAGTACACATGCAAGGGCTTGTGCATATTACTGATGCCTGGAAATGATTTCAGCTTAAAAAAATGAAACCATTACAAAGTGCAGAGGTTTAGAGAACACAGCTTCCATTTTAAAGAAACTAAAAACTAACTAGTACACCAGGGGTTTGTTTTACATTGTAATTGGTTGCCTGTGTTAATTTTAGTTCAGCCGATACCAAACCTTTCAAACAAATATGACAAGTTTTGATAGCTGATTTCAAGCACCCTTGTTGTCTTGTATGTTCTGCTCCAGTATTTCACACACAATTACTACACGGACCCTGTATTGCTCACAATATATATATATATATATATATATATATATATATATATATATTATATATATATATTGTTTTATCGCTTTTCATATGGCATTTTGTAGGTCTTCATAGAAGATAAACATGTTTGATATTTTCCTATTCCACAAATCACAGTTCCGTCACACAAAAAAAAGTATAATAACATATACTGTTTATGGGAAGTTATGATAGCGTTTCTGTGTTTAAAAAAAAAAAGTCTGAAGCAATTTAGTATTCTTTATTACTAAATCCAGATTTTGGGGAATGATATTGTTTTTCCAATCTGTAAATGTAAATTAAATCACAAAAGCAATTTTTAGTGTATTAAAATAATCTTCATCTCTTTATTCTTTCTGTTTGCTATTTTCTTCTCTTCCCCATTTTTGATTGTTTTTCTGAGTATCACAAATGATTATCTTTCAACTTTACCCATAGCATGCCTCCCAACTGTCCCACGATTAGGGTTTACGTCCCTTATGTTGGGAGATGTGTTCTGTTGTCCACCGTGAGCCATCGTAATTCAGAAGTATTTTCAGGGAAGGGGAATTGTGGACTGTCTAGTATTTCAGACGAAGCACTGAACCAATGACACTCCAGTGATCAGCTTATGTACATTATATACATTCTTTTTTATGCAATTTTGTCTGCTGGAAATTTGTCTAGTTGCCTAGTAACAGATTTCATGGTGCATATGTTATAACAGGTTTAATTATATAGAAATGTTCCTTTATTCAACTTATTATTCTATTAATTGAATATCTTTTGTATGTACACATATTCATATACTCATAATTCTGTTTGTTGTGCATTGTTTTGGTTGCCTAGCTATGAGGTTTGTGATTAGTTCATACTGCACATATGGCCACAGGTCTTATTTAATCATTGCTTACGCTGCTCACCGGAGTGTGATTGGTTTATGCTGCATATGTGATAACAGGTTCTGGGCTATCCTTGTTTAAGCTGCTTTCCAGGTCTCATGTCTTGTTTCAATTTTTCAAGGCCGCATAAGGTACTTAAGCTATATTTTTGTTTTTTCACATGTGTGTTATTTTGAGAAAGGGATAAGTGATTGCCCAAATCATTGAATATATCACTTTTTAAATATTTTAATTTAGATAGATTGAATAGATATTAAAAGTCACAGGAGTTCTGTGCCATGTAAACTTACTAGGCTGTAGGCCAGGTACTTTTTATACAGGTCACAGAAACCCGAGATGACTTCTAATATCTGAAATAATTTACTGTAGGTACATTGTTCCTTTGACATTGTAAATTTTCCTTAATAATTTCCCTTAACACCCCCTGTGGCGTTGTTATTCACACCTCACGGTGAGTTCTGGTTTTGACCAAGCACTAGAACACAGGGGAAACACATCAGGTACGGTTATTCAGAAACATAAGGCTGGTTTGAGCTGAAAAGTCCCAAGATCACCCTTTCAATCTGGGGAAGCGAATCTATGCCCTCATGGCAGCAGACCAAAGTACATCATGACAGAGTGAATATGAGTTAAATGGGACAGATTTGAAGGAGAAATTACTTCAGAATGTGACTGTGTGATAGAGAGGGGAGCTCAGTCAAAGGCAGTTTGGCGCATTACCTCAGAATATACTGTTGTGTCTGAGAGACACATCATTGAGTGAGTGAACCTAGAGACATCCTGCTGGGAGCAGAGAGGCAGGAAATAAGTGAGTGGTGATACCCCCACAGAGGAGGGGTGAGCAGGGCTTAGAGAATACAAGCCGGTGTCAGAGCCCAAACAAATTAGTGATGCTACTCTTGCAAAGGAGGCGTGAGCAGGGCTGAGAGAACGCTAGCAAGTGTTAGAGCCAAAATAAGTGAATGGTCACACCCGCAGAGGAAGGGTGACTGAAACACTGCTGAGGCACGATGTTAAATGTGGCTGTCCTATACACAAGTATTCACATAACCTGTTTAAGGAGTGTGCTGGAGGAGGCAGGAGCGATATATATCTGTTTTACTATTTGCAACCCAAGTATTGTGCTGGAGTAGAGTAGTTGTGTAGATAAAAGAGCTAGCCATGAAAAAAAACATAATTTCTGTTGAAACATGTTGGAAGGATCGGGGTTCGAGCTGCATCCTGTTGAGAGTGCCATTTTTGTTTCCTATTTTGATTTATATATGTACAGATTGCTGGTTTCCACTCCAAGGAGCGAACATCAGAATAGGAAGATGAAGGCTCTCTTCAGAGATCAGAAAGAAAAGCTTCCCACAATATTTGTGGACTATAGTTGCATTACTGAAGGGGTACATTTCAGTGTACTGGTGCGTTCCCTGTGTTTCTGGAACTCACATATGAAGAATATTTATGAAACTTTTCTAAGGACTTACTTCACTTATAACTTACAGCTTATAGTGTACATGACTAGACAGAAATAAGAAAACAGAAATTGTTATACAAGTTCCAGTCGAACACATCAAAACACTTAAGTATTTTTATCTTTTTTATTATGTTGTGGCAGCGCTGAGAAGTCCTCATCAGCATTTATTTATATAGTGCCACTAATTCCGCGGCACTGTACAGAGAATATTTGCCACTCACATCAGTCCCTGGTCCATTGTAGCTTACAGTCTAAATTCCCTAACACACACAGTCAAATACACAGACTAGGGTCAAGTTGATAGCAGTCAATTAGCCTACTAGTATGTTTTTGAAGTGTGAGAGGAAACAGGAGTTCCAGGAGGAAACCCACGCAAACATGGAGAGAACATACAAAGTCCCCATTTGTGTGTTTTATTTATATATATATTTATATATATATATATATATATATATATATATATATATGTACATTAAAATTTGGTAGTATTTTGTTGGTCTCTTTTTAGCTACAGGTACTGGAGCATGGGTTACTTTAATTTTCAGATTTTATATAGATATCGTTCCGTTTGCATTATGTAGTGAAATACAATTTTCACAAAATCAACAATTTTGTTCCTAGTTGCTCTAAAACAACTCCTGAAATACCTATAATGAACTCCTATTGCAGTCAAATATTTATTATTTATCCAAGACCTGAAAAGTGGTTTGCCGTTTTATGTGGGTGAGATCAATGTTAGAGTGGTGGACTGGCACTCTTTTGGGAGATGGGTCTATAAAACATGATGTCTTTTCTTTTTTCATTCAGCATACACAAATGGTTCTTTTCTGTGGTGATTGCAATTAGCATGTCTTAACCTGATCTAATAGTAGGTATTGTTGGGTCCAGTGTACACTGTGTCGATGATTTGGTCTTCCTACCCAGTGGTTTCCAAATGTAACAACTTATTAAATATGTCTTCAGCAAATTTAACACATTTGTAATATTATTACCCTCCTACTTAGTTCTTGTATTGTAATAGTGATTTTTGTCCAAATTAAAAACTGCTCCAATTGTGTAATTAGACTCTTGTGGCCTATGTTTAATTTCATAATCAGTTGATAAGGGGTTTTTTGTTTGTTTTTTGCATCAGAAATCTGATGCAAACAAACATATACATTATGCAATTTTATAAGATCTAAGGATTTACAATATATTTTAAATATTGCATGGAAGCACAAAGGAGATTCAAAAGTGTGGGGATAAGAGGAAGAAGGGTAGATAAAGGGTGGGGGAGAGAAGGGTTTTAATGTATATTTATTTTGCGGAACAAGAAATAAGCAAGTACAAAAATAATTGTACAATTACATGACTAAGTGCAAATGTCTAAAACATTATAAAAGATGGCCCTATCACAAAAAGAAGTTATTTTATATTTTAATTTTAAGACTTTCACAGGGTAAGTTATTAAGACAAGCCTTCTGTGAAAATGTGTTTTGGTCCCATTGAAATAACATAATTATGTTGATTTGCATACACTGTCCAATCTGTAGGAAAGCAAAATTGTGTCCATTTGCTCAGTAACCATGCAGCAAGCCGCTGCAATGACAAGGATGTCCTATCATGCACACTGCGTTTTGGAAGCCTTTAATAAGCAACATATATCTCTTGTTATTAATTGTAACTATAGTCTCTTGGATTTGCTTTTTGCTGGCACGATAGCTGTTTCGAAAGTGTTTTATGCAGGCCATCCATTTCTATGAGCAGGGCCTTGTGATTGATTGGTTCAGGCCTGAACAGAATTCTAAGAACCATCATACCCAGTAGCCAGCTTAATCCAATACATAGCTTGTTGGGTCAGATCCAGCTGGCAAGGAGACCCCAATCGAGGTGAAACTGCCACCCTTGTCAGTCCACCTCTGTTAGGTAGGACAAGACTCTATATAAAAAAAGACAGGGTCATGATGTGCGGAAAGAAATGTAAGGAAGCAGAAAGCCACATACGCAGTTTGATAATTGATGTAACAGGTCCCTCCACAACACAAAGTAGGCTCGAAAGTCACATCTTTATGAGTAGTTCATACATCCAACTTGTTAATTTACAATAAAGGATTATGTTTTGCTTTATAATGCACATATTTCAATTTGAAACAAATCAAGCTGCTTGTATGAAGTGATCTTTTTATCCATTTGTGGTTCACCTTCACTGACATTTATTTATTCCATCACAGAACATTCTCAAAATAAGTCATGTGATGTAACTGACATTACTACTGATGAAACCTTAAAAGGAGGTTAAAAACCTCTAAAATTAATGTTGTTCATTTACTGTATAAAATGCAGAGCAGGTGATTTACATGATTATGTAGTTGTGCTTATAATGGTGAATGAAGGAGTCATGATTAAAATATCCTGCCTGATGGGAATTTGTGGCCTTATGATAGATTGTAAACATGATCTTTTTTTTATACCATATTTGTGAGATGCAGCCACTAGATGGTGCATGTTCTGTGTTCAGTTTTAGTGCATTGGTTATTTAGGAAGGATGCATGCTTTGGATAGTGAAATTCAAACAGATGATCCCTCTTTTGAGTGTATCTCCATGCATAAATTATAGTAATAGAAATGATATGTCATAAAATGGTATTTGCTTAATAGATTATAGTAACAACAAAACATAAGTAGTTAAAAAAATCATGATGTATTATCGTTTGAGATGAAGTATGTTGGGGGGAAAAAAAGGGAGATTTCAACATAGCTCACAGTTCATATTAAAAGGCACCGTGCTTCCATATATATATATATATGTATATATATATATATATATATATATATATATATATATATATATTTTTTTTTTTCTTACTGCACAGTTCCCCATAGCTTTTTAACTATATGTACATTATAGACATTAGTCCATTACTATTTGAACTATTACTTGCTCTCAAATAAAGTTTGCAATTTATTTATTTATTTATTTATGGGGTTATTTCCTTGTGAACCCTGCTTTATGCATTAAGAAGAGTTGTAGACAATAAGTTCAAATCTGACACTACTATAAATGACAGCTGGCTCCAGATTGGATGGCTGCGGCACTCCACTATTCAAGAATCAATTATCATTTTGAAAGGTATGGTCGATCATTGTTTTTTCTGCAGCATATATATGAAGCACTTTGACACTCCTAATATTCCTCTCCATTCAATGAGAAGTGTAGGCTTTAAAAATGAAGACTACCTAATTTTTCACGGTTGTAGATGTGGCATGACAGAAACAAAACTCTTATGGCATTTTTAAAAATTGAGAAGATGCTTCTGTCTGTATATATCCTAACAGTAGGAAAGACGCCTGCTGTATAACCAGCATCTATCCCTGCCTCAAGCCAGGCAGATAGCTCAGTATGTAGCTGATTAACACAAACTGAATACCTGCACATACTGTATAACATACTCTATTTTTCTGTTATTTTATTAGGATTGGTGTTGATAGTTTTGGACAAGCTGCCAGTATACCTGGACGACCTACAACAGCATATGGCTACCGCCCAGATGAACCCTACTATTATGGACATGGAACACGATAGCGACCTGATCACCCAAACTTGAGATACTGTTAAGGCGAATTCCACATCAGCCTAGTGAGAAAAGCATGCCGTTAACCAGTCATCTGGCGTCCTTATGAGGAGTCTTGTAATGTTGTTTAATAAATTGTACTTTAATTTGCCAATTGGTACCAAACCACATTTTGCATTCAAACCATAAAAGCAGACATAAATAAAGGACTTACAGGAGTCATGGAATAAGTAATGGTAGGTACTTCTGGAGATTAAGCATTCCAAATGATTGTGACATAACCTTTCGCATGGTGTACTCTGTTTCATATTTATATAGAATATAGCATTCTAGCGCAACCATTTCTTCATTATTTTAATATCTCAACATTTAACTCGTGAAAGTAAAACATTTTAAAACTGAATTGCATTGTACATTATGTAATACTCTTTAAACTATGTATTCAGCTTCTTCCAGCACCCTATCCTGACTTCATGGTGATGGGCACTACCAGCATTCAGGATATTATTGCTGGGGCTAGCTGCAGGAAAATCTTTAACAATAGTATTTACTTTGAAAACTGTTTTGTTTCATGAGCTAATGTTTGAATTAAAGTTACATTTTAGGTGGAATATTACTTATTGATCTCTTTCAACTGTCTTGTGTATAATTTGTTTGTGATAAATAAACCTTATATATTATATAATATCTCCATACATAATCCTGGAATAAAAAAAGAAAAGAAATCCAAGTCTATAATGTGATATTTATATTGTTTTATTGTCCAAAATGCAGAAACCTAACCATAATGCAATATGATTATTATTATCGTTTATTTCTCCAATGCCACAAGTTATGCAGTGCTGTACACAGAGAATATTTGCTGTTCACATCTTTCCCTGCCCCCATTGGAACTTGCAGCTTAAGTTCTGTAACACATGCATACAAAGACACACTAGGATTAATTTTGTCAGCAGTCCATTAACATACCAGTATGTTTTGAGAGTTTGGGATGGTCCCTACGGGAAATGGGTGGCAAGGTTGATGGTCTACATGGGAATAGGACAAGGCAATATTGGTGTCCCAAAGTGGGTTGGGAGGAGGTAAAATGTCTGGAGGTAAATAAGGTAACTTGTAAGAGGTGAAAAGGGAGGGACATGTAGTGGGAAGAAGAGATGAACTTGTAGAAGATAGCCATGGTGGGAGGTCATTTTCACATGCAGATAGTATATGCAGAATAAAAAAGGTAGTATATGGTAAATTACCACACAAACAATTTTGTTTAGTAAACATATAAAAATGGTCAAGTAAAAAATCAGCACATATGATATCTCCAAATATAGATCTATACGTAGTAGTCGCCTACCAGAATTTGCAGGTAACAAAAGTCCTCAGCAAGTTCTTTTTAGGATGGGCACCCAATGCAGCTGTGGAGCAAAGCAGGAGGGGCAATCTGAAAATATACAGAAGATTGAACCCAACGCGTTTCGACCCTACCAGGGTCTTATTCAAGGCATTTTTGTGAGCCATACTTGGCTCCTCTTTTTTCAGCTCTGCCCTTTTCTCACTAGATTGTGAGCTTTGATGTGCGATGGTGCCCTGCATACCCTTTGGGATACTTTGTTTACTTATGTGTTATGTATGTTTTATTTTTCCCACTCTATGACTCTGAGGAGTACTGAGGTGCCTTACCCATCCATGGCAATAATAAAATTGCTGCAGAATCTCCCTTTCTTATACCCTGCAAACAATGTTAGGGGCAGTAGGGAATGGTTGTCTGCAAAGAAGGGACATAAATAATAAATCATTTTTCTGCCACATTTGTTAACATACACTTTATATACGAATATTATGGGTTTATGAAGACTTTTTCCACTTTTCCATATTCAGTCTGTGGCATGCCAAGAGTGTTCTCTCGCATGTTAAGGAGATTAATAATTACCATGTACTGTTTTGCAGTGTTCCCTCCCCTCTTTTCTGAAATCACCTCTGAAGTAGAGAAGGTTAACTCTGTTCTGTTTGTCTGCATTATATGTATATATATTTATAAATATTTATAAACATTCTATATAAGTGCAAACCTCGGCTCTGGTGGCAAGATCCAGGAGGAGCCTTGAACTACCTTCAAGCCTTTCTTTAGCTGACCTTACTGCTGTTCACTGCCACTCCTTGGACACTGACAGGAGGAAGCAGGAGGTGATCTGTTAGTGAATAACTGTATATTCCCCAATCAGTATATAAAAAATGCACTGGTGAAGGTATGGTTAAAGTGAAGTCTTCACGTTTTCACTGTTTTGCTACTCATATACTAACTAGGGGAAATTAAGTGCTAAGTCATTCACTGTCCAATCACGGCCTGCTTTCTCCTGTCATTGTCTGAGGAGTTTTGGTTTGCCAGAAGTTGGTGAATGACATTCAACGTCACTTTTTATTATTAACAATACATTTATTAACTAAAGAAATCAAAATATAAATGTTCTCCACTTGTCATACCGATGTATCTTGGATTACAAGGGCACATTAAACAATAAATAACTCCCGCAGAGTTACAATTGACAAAATCCTTGATCTTTCACACTTTGGAATATCTATCCACATATTCGTCCATCCAAATTGTGTACTGGCAGGCCTTGCATTTGCATTTGCATTTGCCACATTTCTGAAAACCTTAAATACTTTTAGATATTGTTCAATGATTAGTGAAATGGCTGTGCACCAGCTGATCCCTCAAATTACTCGCTCAATGCCATGTCATTAATACCTTAGTATTCAAGCTTTGTTTTAATTCATTGTCCTTAAGTACAATATGCCAATGTTTCTGAAAGATCTTGGCAATCTCACTCCACTTAGCACAAAAGGGGCCAATCATCTTGACTTTATTGTCACTGCTGGGGTACCTTAGGAGGTGGAAAAACCAATGAGTCTCATGTTTTATTGTTGACTGAGAAGACCGCCCACTGAATAGATTTTTGACTGTAGCCACGCCATTTTAATCTATTTTGTAATTCTTCTGATCTCTTCTTAAAGATATTGTCATCAGAATAGTTGCGCTTAGTTCTTAAAAGTTCCCCTTTGGGGACTGCCTTAATCACAGGTGTAAAATGTGCATTTGTGTAATGCAAAAGGCTATTGGTGGGCGTGTGTTTTCTAAACATTAGTTTTGAGTTTGCCTTCTGGATTAACAAAGATTGTGAGATCAAGAAACTTGATTTTATCAGTATGAATCTCAGAGGTTAACCGTAAATTTAACTGGTTATCATATAATTTTGATGTAAATTCTTAAGAGGGTTTCTTCCCCCTCCCATAGGACGAGAATATCATCAATGTATCTCAGCCATAAAATTATATGGCTGGTATACATTTTCAAAGATTTCAGTAAACGCATGTTATTAATTTTTACCACACTTGTCATAAGTTATTAAGCACAAGTGTCACACATTTTTCACTTATTAATACTCAGATCAATAATTGTTTCACAGGTTAGTATTGAAAATTGTTTATTATGCAAGTCTAAATTCTACTAATTGAATGATTTTTCTATTTTCTCATCACTTTACTGACTTTATTTCACATAATATCTTGATATTAGTTTAGAGTTGGTTCCTCTGTATGTATAATAGTGTCACTAATATTATTATGGTTAAAAGCAATGGTAGTACACCTTAATAGCACCAAGTGATGGGATTTTACTTTATTTTATAATATAGGATGAATTATGTTTATATTAGTACTCACTTGTCTCAAATATCATTATTATATTTATAATCACTTACCATCAGCATTTGTACTGTTTATTTAACTTTAAATACCTACTACACTAATAGTATTGCATGTAATTATTTATCGGTATTTTACATATCAGAACGCCTGATTTCGTAACATACAGTGTTAACATTGCTTCCGTGTATACACCAATGAGAAGTTAGGGAAGGGCTCCATAGAGAAACGCATTCTCCTATTGGTTACTTGAATGTCAATCATGTTATTCATGCCATCTGAAATGGAGAGTCATGATTGGCTAGAAGACATGTTTATTCAGAAGAGGGGAGGTGTTTGGACTATATAAGAAACATCAACTCAGCACTTTGGGTTATTACCTTGAAAAAGCGAGTAGCATGCGTGTCGGGCGTTCACCTCGCTATCTGATTCTACAAATATCACTTAGGCAGACTAGTCAGCTAATCTCAATACTAGTTAGTCAGATATAAAAAGAGGGTCTTATCGTTTAATACGTTTTATAAGGGAAAACTCTTCCCCCCCTGGCTTTTGAGTCTTTACTGCGGATATGACAGCAGGCATTTAGACTCCATAAATTACAGCCGCAATCATTAGCGGAAGGCAGTGCTATGTGGTGTTAGCTAATACCAGTGCCATAACATACTTATTGTTAATATAATAAAAGCATCAGCTTATGCTATGACATTAGCATTTAGTAGTTACATGATATGTGAATGTATGTAAGACTATTTAAATATGATATGCAGCTCATTATAGGAATAAGACCCCATGGACTAATGTATGTATTTTGGTGGAACAGAACCACTAATCTAAACAATCATTAGAATTGACTTGTCTGCTTTTGGTGTGTGAAGTTTTATACAGTGCAGAGGATTACTTTTACCTTTATTGTATTCACAACTACAGCCACAAATTATGGATGGGCTTAATAAAAGGTGTTATATTAAAGATCATTGCTGTACAGTGTCAAACATGAGAATTTCACAGTTTGAATATTGAACCCTGCATGTAATTAATATTGTATAAACGTACAAATAATACACACACAAGTGGTTTTATATTCTTTATTGATTACCAATTATCATATATGGTCTAGAATCACATAGCGAGGCTTGATAGAGGATCTACCATTTTGAATCAATTTATTCATTCTTTTTACTCTGTATGCTTTTAAATATTTCGCTCCAAGCTTATAAACTGGACAAAAGAGGATGTTTTTAAATGAATACAAATAAAAAATTAAGTTTTATTTGATATTATATTTCTTATCATTGAGTGCCCCATATAGAACATTTCTTTCCCCCATTTGGAATTTTTGAACAATTATTTTGAAACCAATCATATTTACACATTATTGCACACAGTGGTTGAATTATAATAATTTCAAGGTACGTTACACTATGTATCAGTGTTGCTAGTTGCATTGAGACTTCATAATATTTCTGATTATATTTAGGGTGTTTTCTGATTGACTAAAGAGTAGGTATACTCTAGAGCAGTGCTCCTCAACCAGTGTGTCACAAGATGTTGCTAAGTGTGCCGTGGCGCAATGCCTCCAACAGGAGAAAAATCATAAGATTTACTGCGGTACATGCATCATACTATGGTTAACTAGAAGACCTTGCTTTAAGGAAATAATTTCACCATTTGCTCCATATGTTTTCTTTGTAAAATATTTCAGTAAAATAAAGAGTTATTATTATTATTATGTTACATGGATGACTGTTATGACTGTACCGCGTATGTGTGACTTTCCCGCAAGCGTGTTCCTTATCTCTTCCCTGCTGTTGCTGCCATAATTGCCAATTCCACTTATAACAAGCAGAATTCGGCTGTTTTTTTTTCTTCAAGTTGCGGATTATTGGGTGGGTTACACGGGTTTGCGGGTTACATGTGTGTCAAGCTCTGGTCTCTCTCACACTTCCTTTAGGTACTGCCTAAGAGTCTGAGACACTCCTAAATTTCAGCTCCTTTTTTCTTCCACGTATGTTTCTTTCCTAACTTCCCCTCCCACTGTACCCAGAAGTCCTGCCCTCCTACCTATTTATCCTTACCCTGGGTATGGAGCTAGCACTGCCCCTTTCCTGTTACTTTCTGTGGTTAAAAGAGAGAAAGTTATATGAACATAAACTCACCAAAACGGGATAACCACTGATCTCCGCTGTCTCTTCTTTCTCTCCCACATTAACTAAACCGCCAGCACTACAACGTCAGCAAGCAGTGTCTCTCTTTGTCCTCGGGCTTAAAGTGCTAGCTCTTTGGAACAGGAACGTCTGCAGTCACTTCCTATAGAACGTTTCATATTGTGCAATGAAACTGGTGTACTTATCAGAGATCTTGTAAATAGGGCTCAGCCTGAAATAACCCGCAAAGTTCATCATCATCATTTAGGCACTGTTAAAATAATCAACATAGAATATTATTGTTTTGGGAACCATGTCTTTTACTTTATACTGCACAAATAATCTGGTGTCGAGCTAATTAGAAGGTATTGTATTTATGCTAGCTGTAGAATATGTAGAAGGGCCTTAACCAAGAACTTTGAGTTGCTCTGTCAAATATCGAGCCAAATATAAAACTAATTTGTTCATTAAAACAACACAGGTATCACATTTAGATGTAGTTAAAAGTTAATATTAATTATAGTTATAAGCTAACATAATTAATATTGGTTATAACAAAAAATATGTTATTAGCTGCTATGTTAAATTTATCAAATAATAAATAATAATTAAATGTAATATCTGTGTATGCACTTTGTAATTCCTGCTTTTTTTTTTTTTTTTGTATATTTTCGCTTTTGGTGTGCCGCAGAATTCTGGGAAGGGCTTAGGTGTGCCAAGGGTGAGAAAATGTTGCGGAGCAGTGCTTTAGAGAATTAACCATTGATCTTTAAATATAGGAATCCACATAGAAATATTAGATATCCATATGAACAAATCAATTGTGTGTTACACATGTCCCTGGAATTTAACAACAACAAAATGTTATTGGTGAGTTTTACAATTTGATTTACATGTTTACCATGGATGTGAGGAAACCTGATTCCATCCAAAATTATGGAGGTCACTCTAAGCATGTCTAAAGTCATGCTAAATATTAGTCCTTACCCCTGAGCAAGTTTAGCTGGTATGAGTTCACAGAACTGTGCAGAGTAAGAAGGTGATAAATGGTTCAAAGCATAACTGTTTGAGCTGATAACATACACTAACTAGCTAGGCCAGTTTTCCCCAAACTTTTGCAGTTCGCGGCACCCTTAGAGTCTCCATAATTTTTTCAAGGCACCCCTCCAAAATAATTACTGAGCAGTCCTGTTTTAGAAGTACTTGGGTCAAAAAATTGTAATAAGTATGGACAGAAATACTTATTTAGTTGTATGCAAAAATGCCCCCTCTGCATCCAGACACGCTGCCCCCCTCCTCTGCCTCCAGGCACGCTGCCCCCCTCCTCTGCCTCCAAACACGCTGCCTCCAAACACGCTGCCCCCCTCTTCTGCCTCCAGGCACTCTGCCCCCCTCCTCTGCCTCCAGGCACTCTGCCCCCCTCCTCTGCCTCCAGGCACTCTGTTCTCCTCTGCCTCCAGGCACGCGGCCCCCCTCCTCTGCCTCCAGACACGCTGCCCCCCTCCCTCTCACTCTGCCGCAGGCCAAACAAAGAACAGAAAAACGTACCAATCCGCGAGCCACCGGGACCCGGCATCCTCCTCTTTCACGCAGCTTGTCAATTCAGTGACACCTATTAGGACAAAAATAAACACTCATAAAATCTAACTTTTATTCTGTACCTTTAAATTAACTATTTCCTTAAAAGTGCAAAATATAACAATTTAAAATAAGTGGTTGTCCAAAGGCTGTATTATAATTGTAGACTTTATTTGTAATTTATTGGGAATATAGTGTGGTCAAGCCTTGCTAAAACTATTGTTGAATGTAACTACAATTCTGAAACAGTCATTTTTGTCCTCATAGGTGACACATGATTTGATAATATTTTCAGGAAACCTACAAATTTAGTTGTCCCTAACAATTGGGTTATAATCAGGATTTAAATATATATCTACTCTCTATTGATCAACCCCTGATATATAGAGAGTGCCCCTCAAATAGTATTTCTCTCTTTCTTTGGAACATTGTCTCAAAAAATATATACTAGAGACGGAGCACCCCATATATAAAAAAAAATTTAAATCAAATATTTTTATTAAGATTTTTATAATAACAGTACAAGAAAAAGAAATGCATGACATAGTTCCAAGATATGCTGCATTACACAATATAAGAAGAAACATAGTGACAGACAAGATATCGCATTGTACATCATCATACTAACGTGACACCTGAGTGATAGTACAGAGTGACAGAGTATTAGATTGTGACGAGCTCCTTTAACTCCTTTGGTGTATGGGAAACAATAAAGCTAGACCAGCTAGTGGTGTCTAAAGTACATAGCGGTGGATAGAGAGAAACAATCCCGAGATCTAACAAAATGAGCGAAGAACATTCAAATTGGGTCAGAGTCCACAGCCAGGGACTGCACCGCATACCTGGACTTCGCCCATCATGACCACACCTTGAAGTATCTTGACATGGTGTTAAGGGACTGGTAAGTAAAGCACTCTTGTCCCTCAGCGACATTAACTAAGGCTACCCACGCACCAAAGTCAAGCCTATCTCATGCCATCCACACTCTAGCAATTGTGACCTTGGCTAGAGCAAAAAGATTAAGGACGTATCTGGTTGCACTCCTCCCCAGTAACAAATCAACTCCAAAACAAAATACTCTGCATTTTCGACCGTTAGAGTTGGATTGGGCACCCTCCTGGAGTAATACACTCTGTGTAAAATATACAACTGGGCTTGCCTATATCCGGTACAGGAGGTGGCCTCACGGTCACTGTCCAGCATGTAGTTCCAGGCCACGTCGGTTAAGGGTCCCAAGTCTAGTTTCCAACACTGCTGCAGTCGAATCAAATCATTAGGAGTCAGTAGGGAGAGTACATTACCATAAAATATTGAGATGGTTTTAAACCGGGGAATGGTGCAGTGGGTACAAGAAGTTTAGTTGCAGGACCATTTTAATTAAATTGATACCCAACACCAACAGGGGCAACCTCATCCAGGTAGAAATCTTGGCCCGAAGATAACTGATTACTGGATCGATATTTAGTGGTATATAGTCAGTAGGCGAATTTGTGGTCCATATTCCTAGGTATTTAAATGTCCACTACAGCGGGAGGGACCCAGCAGCGCTCTCCGGGAACCCCCCAACAATGGGAAAAATACTAGACTGACCAGTTCATGTTCAGGCCAGAGAAACCGCCAAATTCATCCACCAGATATAACAGTGTGGCTAGAGATGCCTCCGAATCTTGCAAGAAAAGGAGCATATCTTCGGCATAAACCTGCAACCTTGTCTATCTCATCCCCAGCCCTGTCCACGGATTTCAGAATGTGCACGAATCAAACACGCCAAGTGCTCTATGGCAATGGCAAACATGGCCGGAGAGAGAGGGCATCAATGCCTTGTGCCCCTGCCCAGGGAATGGGAAAGTGGTGTGTCTATTTACACTAATTCTGGTCGCTGAGGCCAAATACAAAAACCTGACCCAAGACAAGAACCTGGGACTAATACCAAATTTATACATTACTGCCCACTCATATTCCCATTCTACGGAATCAAATGCCTTTGCGTCTACAGATACAATCACTACCCCATTCATGTGATCGCCAATAAATTCGGGCAGCAGCAGGTCCTTACCCGGCTTAGGGATGACCAGTATCACTACTTCAGACATGGATGGCGGCAGAGCGGCTGCCTCATAGAATTGATTGTAATGTTCCATTAGCATAGGTGCTAATTTTTTTGTACAATTCCATGGGCAATCCATCCACACTCAGGGCCTTGTTACATGGAGAAGACGCTATGTTCGCCTCAACTTTCTCTACAGTAATTGGGGCCTCAAGGGAATTTACAGCTTTCAACGAGAGCCTGGGGAGGCGCAATTGAGACAGTCATACATTTGGGATGTTGAGTAATCTGGCCCGGAGGTGTACAAATTTTCAAAATAGTATTGGAATACTATAGTTATTTTCTCAGTTTCAAAATGAGTCGTCTCTGACCAGTCAGAGATGGCAGATATAGTATTATTTGCCGTACCATCCTGGCCAAATATGACATGAGGCCACCACTCTTGTTACCATGTGCATAGGTTTGGAGAAGAGGAGTCTATGGGCAGATTTATCTAATAGTCAGCCCATTCCCTCTGCGCATGCAACCAAGTCAGCCGGTCAGCGGGGAGCCCTGTTAACAAATATGCCTGCTCCAAATCCCGACAGGCCTAGTCCAGCTTTGAGTTCACCACCCCGGAGGACCTTTTTTGGCCCTCAACCAGAGTATCATGGAGAAACACTTTTCAAGGCGTCCCAACGGACCAGAGAACTGACTGTGGTGGCATTGTGTGAGAAGAACTCCTTCCAGTCTGTCACTAGATCGCTACCCATTCCCATAAGTGTGAACCAAAAAGGGTTAAGTTTCTCAGAATCTAATTCCAGTGTCTGGAACAAGGCAGTTACCAGCAGCCCTGGGGAGTGGTCAGATATTCCCCTAGAACGGTATCTAATCTCTTTGAACAGAGGGGCAAATGTGCTGGATAGCAGGGCCAAATCTATGTGGGAAAAGACATGGTGAGATGAGAAGTAGCAGGAAAATAACCTCTACAAGGGATATCGAGATCTCCAAATATCTATTAGACCCACATCCGCTTCTAATTTGGCAACCGGAGAAGGACCCATACTCACTGCTGGGAACGTCTCCCGTCACGACCAGGGTCCATAACTGCATCTTCCATTCAGATCACCGGGACATGTGGGGAAAGTTCAATGAACTTAGAGGCCTTCCTAGCTCAGAGTTGAAAGGTGTAATGATGTACACGGCCAGGAGTATAACAGGCAAATTATCTATCAGGGCTCGTAGAAATACAGATCGACCACAGGGATCCAGCTGTACATCCTCCAACACAAATCTTATTTTTTTTTTAACAGTACCGATACCCCCCTCGAGTGTGATGAGTGCACCGAGTGGTATGCCCATCCCACCCAGTATTATTTTACGGCCAGGACACAACCCCCAACCAGGTGGGTCACTATCATCAGGGTTGTATTTTTTCACCTGTGTGAGGACCAGGGATCTTTTTTTTTTTTTTTTTTTAGCTCAAAATTTTATTGCATAAAAAAGCATGAGTGACATAAACAGAGATCAAAAAGAAACTTGAGTGAAACATTCAAAATACAAGTATCCAGCAATGTCACTCACAACAGAAATATGTATTACAGTATAACAAGTTAGCGATGGGGAGGGGAGGGTAAGGTAATGGACATTAAAGGGGTGTAGGGTAGGGAAGGGGGAAAGGATATGTTCGTCGAGTGAGATAAACTAAGCAAAGCATGCTCTCCCTCAGGAGGCAGCGCTATCAGGTCTGTATGGTAGTATTTTAGAGAAGCGATAGGCTCAATGTTATATGGAATTGTGTAGGGGGGAGATTATTTGGAGGGAGAAAAACTGTGAGACCCTAGGCATAGAGCCAGGGGGCCCAAATCTGATGGAATTTGTCTTCTTTGTCTCATAGTAGCAAGGTGACCTTTTCCATATTGGCAATGAACCATATATATGATCTTAGAGAAGAGACGCGAGGGGGCTCCGTCCGCTTACATAATTTAGCTATCAGGCATCTGGTGGCCACCAGAACATGTGAAGCTAGTTTCGCAGAGTATGTATCAAGGTCCTGTATAGGATAACAGAGTAGGAAGGACCACGGATTCTTCCTAATAGGGTAATGGAGAAGGGAGGAGAGAAGTCCCGCAATCCTGTTCCAGAAGGAGGAAATGACAGGGCACGACCACCAAGTATACACGAGGGTGCCTCGATGACCACAATTTCCTCAAAAATTGGGAGAAGCCGACTGGTACATCTTTGCGAGCCTATCAGGTGTAAGATACCACCTATAGTAAACTTTATATGCCTTTTTCTTGATTAATGTGGAGATGGAACTAGAGGCCACATTCAGTCTAATGGTCTCCCAGCAGTCCTCCTCCGGGGGTGGGCCCACTCCCTCTCATGTGCATTCGCGGAAGACACCAGTTTCTCCAGTAGAAGGCTATACAAGGAGGGGATGATACCTCTTCGCAGGGTGGAAAAGAGGCAAAGAGATTCAAATTGGGAGGGGAGGTGGGGCGAACTGTCCGACAGGAGGAAATGCTGAACCTGCAAATATTGGTAGAAAGGCGGATGAAAGTTAGGAACTCTAGAGCAGAGGGCGTCATAGGGTATAGGCCTTCCTCGCTCAAGGAGGCTTCTTGCAAATCGGAATCCCGCCTTGGTTCACAACTGAGAAAAAGATCGAGACATACCAGGAGGGATGGTGGGGTTATGCCACAGGGGTATAATGTGCAGAAGGTTAGGAAAGACAGAGAAATGGCTCTTGCAGGTCTTCCAGATCCGGGCAGCAAATTCCAGAGTTGGAAAACGTTTGGTTAGAGCCTTCCGAATATCAGAAGGAATTCCCCAAAGGCCAGATAGGTCAGGAATGGAGAGGTAGGCAGCCTCCAAGTCTGCCCATGCATGAGATGTGGGAGGAGCAAATGAGGAAACTATTGAGCTAAGCTGGGCCGCCCAGTAACAGGCCTTGAGGTCGAGAAAGCCCCTGCCTCCACAACTCCTAGGTTTTTTTAAGTAGTGCCAATCGGAGCCTGGGAGACCTGCCCCGCCACACAAATTTATAAAGGTGTTTCTGCATAGAATATAATTCAGCTAAGGGTATTCTCACAGGCAATGTCTGGAAAAGGTAAAGAAGTTGAGGGAGAATAGTAATTTTTACCGCAATGAGCCATGCAATGGCAGGAGCCCAGCCACAAAATGATTAGCGTTCGCCAGGAGAAAATGTCTGATTTGAGTTTACGAAAAAGAGATGGATAGTTCTCCTGATATAGAGATTCGTATGAGGTGGTAATGTAGACCCCCAGATATTTTAATTTTTTCTTCTGCCATCTTAAGTGAAAATGGGAGGTGAGATCACAGCAGTCCCGTGAAGGCATATTAAGAAATAGGGCTTCAGATTTTGTTATGTTGATTTTATACCCGGACAGGCCGCCGTATCTCGTGAGGAGGCAGAACAGGTTGGGCAAAGATGTTCTTGGCTGCTGGAGCGTGAGGAGAATATCGTCAGCAAAAAGAGAGAGACCCCCATCTCTACCCCTCTTATATCTAGGGAGGCTCGAATTGTGGCTGCCAAAGGCTTAATGACCAAGGGGAAAATTTAAGGGGAGAGTGGGCGTCCCTAGCAGGTGCCATTACTTATTGGGACGTGATCAGAAGGAGAGCCATTAACCATAACCTTAGCAGAGAGATGGGAATATAAGGCCTGGACCCCCGCAAAAAATCCCCAGACATACCAAAGTGCTTAAGGGTATGGGTTATGAACTGCCAGGTAATCCTGTCAAAGGCCTTTTCGGTGTCTAAGGATAAAATAATGGAGGTAGTTTTCCTGGTGTTGAGTATGTGAATAAGGTCAATAGTTCTCCTCGTGTTATCCCTGGCCTGCCTACCGGGGACAAACCCTACCTGATCATAGTGAACTAACTCAGGGGGTACAGTGCTTAAACGATTGGCCAGGATCTTGGCATATAGTTTCAGGTCATTGTTAAGCAGGGATAATGGACGGTAGCTAGCACAATTATGGACATCTTTCCCTCCAGAGATTCTTTGGGCCAAGGGTTGCCCTTCAAGATAGAATTAAAAAGAGTGGAGAGGCGAGGGGCCAGAAGAGCTGCACACTTTTTATAGTAAGCTGCCAAGAACCAACCAGGGCCAGGTGCCTTACCCGTTTTCTGAGCCCTAAGGCGAGCTCAGGGAGGACAGAAACCTCCCATGGAGCAGAAGGGCCCTTCTGCTCCATGGGAGGTTTCTGTCCTACCTGAGCTCGCCTTAGGACACCTGCGTTACGGTTTGACAGGTGTACCACCCCAGTCAAACTCCCCACCTGCCACTGTCCTTGAAGCGGGGTTAGTTATTAAACCTGCTCCACCTCTTCTAATGAGATGGGTTCACTAAGATGATCCGCAGCCTGGGGAGTAAGCTTTGGAAGATGAACGTCCTCCAGGAATTTATCTATACGCTCCGCCTGTTCCCGATAGGCCAAGGCACTGGGGGGTTGAGGAAGATTAGGACCAGGAATCTTTTAATACGGCCATTCCCCAACCTAGGTGACGCCATCATCCAATATCAGGCACACAGCGATCATATTCTGATACGTGCTATAGCCGGATGGACACTGTAGGGGAAAATAGTGAGAAACTGCGTATTTCAAAGAGTTACATTGGGAATACTCAGAATATAAAAACTTACAGCATTGAAGGAACACATAGCGATTTACGATCAGTCTTGTCAAATGTAGAGCATAATTGAATGCATTAGCAAAGAATGCAAGTGGAACTACGTCAAACTTCCTAATTACTATCACAACCCCCCCACCCTGCATACCTAGATAAAAACATTGGTATACAAAATCCCCTAAACATCCCCTACGTAAACTAACAAAAAAAATCAAACAATCCTGACTATAGACTACAATAATCATAATCTTTACCTATCACTGCAAATTTTCTTCCTTTCCGGACAAGCACCGGTACAGAAGTTGCTGTGTATCAGGGGACTTACCTATCAGCTGTTCCTATGTTTATTCCAGTGGCCACAAGTGATATATCAGTCTTGACACCTTCCACTCGGTGTCTCACCTGCACTTACTACTCTACGGCCTCGGTAACTCTATTCCTGGGTTAAATCCATGCCTAATTTTTTACAAAACGCCCCCCAAAAATGGGAAGTAAACTGACGGTCTGAGATGATTTATTTAGGGCATCCATGGATCCTAAAAATTTCTTTAATGAAGGTAGTAGCTAATTAACAGGCAGAAGGTAACCCAGATAACAGGACAAAGTTGTCAGCAGTCGCGGCAGTGCCCGAGGCTGCCGCGACTCTTCCTGTCCTGCTAGTGACGTCCCGGCCGTGTCCATGATGACCGGGGCGTCACTTCCGGTTCCTTGCCTGGGCAATTACCGGGACGGATTGGGCTCCCTGCCGACGCACCCGGCCAGCTGTCAAACAGCCGGGCGTGCGCGCTCAGGGCTGTGCAGGCTCAGCCAATTATGGCTGATTCGGTTTTGAAACTCTGCTGGGCCTTATATCATTGGCTGCTAGCACCAGTAATTAATTAGGCAAGTGCTGGGAGCACTTACAGGGCCTGTTCCTGATTGGTCATCTGTACTATGTAAGGCAGTGAGGACTGAGCCTAACTGCCGGTTATAGCGTCCTGTCTCCAGTATTGCTGCCTGCTCCTGTACTATGGTTTGGTGTTGAACCTGAGATTGATTACCCGTGTATGACCTTTGCCTGTTCCTGGATTTTGAACCTGTGCTAGTGACCCTGATCTATTGCCTGTACCTGGATTCTGAACCTCTGCTAGTGACCCTGACCTATCGCCTGTCCCTGGATTCTGAACCTGTGCCTGTGACCTTGACCGTTTTGCCTGTACCTGACATCCTCTCTGGTGCTCTGTCTAGTCCGCTGATCTCTGGACTGCCACTACACTGTGTGTTACCTCCTGTACCTGTGCGCTGCCGTGTTAGCATATACTCATACTACTCTGAGCATAAGACCTGGAGGCATCCGAGTACCTGTGAGCATAACCAGTCTCTATGGGAAAGGCGGCTGCTAAAGGTGAAGACCTCTTCTACCTGTTCTATGAGTTTATGCCGCACTGGTGGCCATAACAAAAGTGAGCCATTTTGGAGAACCTATCGATGACAACCCAGATGGTATTATACCCAATGCTGGAAGGAAGGTCAGTGATGAAATCCATGGAAATACTTTACCAAGGAGCGTTAGGAATGGGTAGGGGATGTAGCAAACCGGGTGAGCACACGTAGTAGAGGCAGCAACAAATTTACGGATGTCTGAGTGAATAGAAGGCCACCAGAACCGATGACCTATCAATGCAGTAGTCTTCTTTACTCCTGCATGGCCAGCAATACGAGAATAGTGGGCCCAAAATAGAGCTTTGAGTCTCAAGTGAGTCTCCAAAAAAGGACCAACCACGAGGAGGAGTACAGGTCTTCGTTCTGGTGAGTGCAACAGTCAGTACTGGAGTGATCGATGATGGGTTGAGGTTCCAAAGGTGTCAAACGATCAAAGTCATCAATGGAACGTGATAGTGCATCAATTCGACTGTTCTTAACTCCGGGACAGAAAGTAAGGACCAGATTGAAACGTGCAAAAAAGAATGCCCAACGAGCTTGTCGAGGGTTGAGACAGCAGACCTCCCGGATGAATATAAGATTTCTAAGATCCATAAAAACAGTGACTGGATGAAGAGCCCCCTCCAAGTAATGATGCCATTCCTCAAGTGCGGATTTAATAGCCAGATGCTCTTTGTCCCCGATCCCCTAGTTGCCTTCACTGGGAAGAGTACGGCCCCAATACCAATAGATGAGGCGTCTACGTCAACAAAAAAAAGGTGGCTCCTGGTCAGGTTGGGCAAGAACAGGAGCAGAGGAGAATATCTTCTTTAGAACAAGAAAAGCTGATATCACCTCCGGGGACCATATTTTAGGATTAGCAGACTTCCTGGTTAGGGCCGTGATGGGGGCGATGATATTTGAAAAGTTCTGAATAAATTGTCGGTAATAATTAGAAAACCCGATAGATCTTTGAATTGCCTCAAGGCCCTGAGGCTGCGGCCAATCCAAAATAGCAGAGACCTTAGCAGGATCCATCTGTAAACCCTTGCCAGAGACAATAAGTTCAAGGAAAGGGACTTGACACACCTCAAACACACATTTCTCTAATTTACAGTAGAGGCAATGTTTGCGTAGTCTGGATATAACTTCTTTAACATGAGCATGATGGGAAGAGAGATCTCTGGAAAACACCAGAATATCATCCAGATAGACCACTACCAAGGTGTATAGTAAGTCTTGAAAGATCTCGTTGATAAAGGCATTGCTGAGGCCAAAAGGCATCACAAGATATTCAAAATGCTCATCTCTACTGTTGAAAGCCGTCTTCCATTCATCTCCCTCCTTTATTTGAATCAAATTGTAAGATCGAGTTTTGTAAAGATTTGAGATCCGCTGATTCTGTTAGACAAGTCGTAAATAAGAGACAAAGGATAACGATTCTAAACTGTAATGATTGAGTGGGCGATAATCAATGCTGGGTAGCAACAAACTGTCTTTCTTCTTGACAAAGAAAAACCCTGCCCCAGCTAGGGAGGAGGAATTTCTGATAAATTCACGAAACAAGTTTTCGGCAATATACTGGGACATAGCCTGAGTCTCCAGCCGAGAAAGAGGATAAACCCAACCTTTAGGAATTTGTTTACCAGGAATTAACTTGATCAAACAGTCCCAGGGACAATGAGGAGGAAGGGTCTCCGCTTCAGTTTTACTAAAGACGTCTTGAAATGAAGCATAAACAGAAGGAAGAGTGGTGTCTGCGGAAATGGAGTGACAGGTGATCCGAGCAGCTGGAGGAGAAATCATGGGCACACATCTGTGCGAACACTCAGAACCCCAGGTGGTGACCTAGGCACGACCCCAGTCAAATTGAGGAGAATGCATTCAAAGCCACTGTAATCCTAATATAAGTAGATTAATAGACTTGGGTAGTAACAAAAGTAAGGCTCCTACCGACAGCCAAACAGGTGAAGTAACGTAGGAGATAGAACCGTTGCTGACACGATTTCCATCTACTGCCGTAAGGGAGAAAGGCTGAAGCAAAAATTATAAAGGAATCTGGAGCCAGGAAGCGAGAGCCGCCGAAATGAAGTTTCCAGAGGACCTGGAGTCTACAAAAGCCGTAGTAGGATGAGGTCCTTTAGGGGTATCCAGAACCTCCTAAAGTGGCCTCTCCTCTACCGTCTAGGAGAAAGAGTTTCCCGGTGTCTTAGTACATGTGTTAAGATGACCAGGATCACCACAATAAAGACAAAGTCGCTGCTTGAATCGTCTCCCTTGCACTTCAGGTGACAACCGAGAACGCCCAATGTGCATGGGTTCCTCTGGGGGGTGTTACCGAATTCTGAAACTGAGGAGCCAGCCTGGGAATGAAACGTCTGGCTAAAGAGCGTTCCTGTGTTCGTTCCCGGAAGCGCAAGTCCACTCTAACACATAAAAATATAAGGGTGTCAAGGTCCGAGGGCAATTCCCTGGAGACTAGCTCGTCCTTGATTCGGTCTGCTTGCCAGAAGGTTGCTATTAGGACCTCATTGTTCCACTTTAATTCCAATGCCAGAGTGCGGAACTGCACTGCATATTGTCCAACAGTGGCGGAGGTTCAATAGATCAAAAGCTGCAGAAGACACTCTCCCAGTGTCATCAAAAACCTTCCTAAATGTTTCAATGAAGGATGCAGAACTTCCAAGAAGAGGATCATTACACTCCCAGAGCACAGTAGGGCCGACAGTGGAGCCGGAAGTGTCGCGTCTGGTTGCCAGGCAACCAGATGCGAAGGAGGAAGCAGAAGGCGACCGTCCTGAAGGAGCGGAGGAACGGCGCCTGACACTTGGCCAGTGCACAAATTATCATCTCAAACATATGTACAATAAAACTACTTTACAAATTAAATCCACAATGCAAGCTACATAGAATTCTACCTATAATTTCAAAAATAAATTAAAGAAATGTGATTACCAACCCGCGGTCCATACTTGTTAAAACAGAGATCACTTCTATTTGGAAAAAATACAGCCCAAGTGAAGGAAAAAGTTGAGAAAGTGGCCTCATAGCAACACAAAATGGAATCAGACCATCAAGATATATCTGAGCTCCAAAGTTAGGAAGACCAAGACAATAAAGCAAGATGTAATAACTTAAGAATAAGGTATACCAGAAACAGTATAAATCTCCAAATTTAAATTATACTTAAAGAAACTATTTATTCAACTTTCTCCCTGAGTATCACTTCCAGCTGGATTGTGCTCATCGAGCCCTTCACCCAAGATCACAAGACCCATGTCAAGCAAGCGATGTGATCCTCAGAATGCACGATTATAATTCCAAAGATGTGAGTCAAGAATTTTTTTTTAAACTGGGGGATATCTACACCAGTTTAAAAAAACCAGACAGGACTTTCATTCATATCTATCTTAGGCACAATAACCTTAAATTCAGAATTCAGATGAGTCTTTCCCGACAGAAGAACAAAGATCAGGCAAGTCAACGACCTCCTCATTACAGATGGACCCAGGTCCACCAAGCATGGACAATAAATGACAGATCAAAAAGACCCAAGTCTGCTAAGCCCAGAACTTGACTGTAGAGAACAAAGATGCTTTGCTTCCCTGTGGTAAATCCTCAGGGATAGTGTATAGGGCCAATTGATCCACAGCACCTTGCTGTAATGCACATTTTTGCTTCTCTTAGACTTTTTCTAATTTGATCAAAAGGAGACAAAGACTCATATTTCTTTTATTATGCATAGATTACTATTAGATGTTACTTTAGTTTTAATTAAAGTTCATATATGATCTTTATAGAATTGACATAAACAGGTAAAATTAATAGACTTGCTAAGTTTGACATCTTTTCTTCCCTTCTGTCTTCTTTTTATTCTGACTTCTTTCTTTTTATTTCCCTGTCTAGTCATAACCCCTATGAGTCCTATATTAGATTAGCCTTACATTAGACTGACAGGAGACACAAAGAAGGGAGTCAAGGTGAGGGGACTTGAATCTGAAGGGTGAGATGAACAAGAGCGTGTAGTATGAGGAGTGGAAGGAGAATGCGCGTGAGGTATACTACGATAGTGAAGAAGGATTATGAAGAGGGGATGAGGAGGGCATGGGAAAGGTTAAACAGAGGAAGGGTGAGCTTTCCTGAACAGGTGGGATGTGACTGGATCACATATAAATAATTTATTGTATAAATCTATTTAAATTAATAGCACAGGGTGCCAATTTATGTAATTGCAAATGTACTGATTTTTTTATATTGTGTTGTATTTTGGTATAGGAAATGTATTTATTTCATAGACAGTGCTAGGAGAGGAAATTAGATTCCAGGGCAGGAAATTGGATTTGCATAACCTTTTTAAAGGAAGCCTGATGCTTATTAATTCTTTTCATGGAAATGACCAACACATCTTTTTAGCCTGCAAGCACAGCAGGGAGTCGTTACCTGTTATCCAGCCTTGTTAAAAGTGAAAGGAGACATCTGAACAATGTGATTTAGGATATCACAGATTAGTATAAATTGCATTTAAAATCCAAGTTTAAAGAACATCTCACATCCTGATGTTAATCTTTGACTGAAAGGACTTTTGCGGCCTGGTTGGAATAGGGACTAGTGTCACTCACCGGACCGTGAGTGCCTCTAAGCTGGTGCGTGGTTCTCTATCCTTCCTGCCGGTGCCTGTCCTGAGCCGCGGCCGTCCGCCATCTTGATGGACTGCGCATGCGCAGCATCTATGAACTCTTATGCCCTTGCTTTTAACCTAATTGGTGGATCAATCACCTCTCCCTATTTTAGGCACCTGTGGCCATGGTATCATTGCCTAATCTTGAGTCTCATTCCCTGTGAGTCTCTGAAGGTGTCTCCTGTGTCCTGCTCGTATCTTCAGTTTCCTGCTGGATTACCTGCTCTGCTCATCGGCGGTTCCCATACCCGCTACTGACTCCTGTGTCCTGCTCGTGTCTTCAGCTGTCTGCTGGATTACCTGCTCTGCTCATCGGCGGTTCCCATACCCGCTACTGACTCCTGTGTCCTGCTCGTGTCTTCAGCTGTCTGCTGGATTACCTGCTCTGCTCACCTGCCGTTCCCATACCCGCTACAGTCTCTCAGCTCTCCTGCTGTGCCTGCATATCCTCGTTGGACAAGCTTCTTTACTCAGCAGCGGTATCCATACCCGCTATAGACTATTAGCCGTTACGCTGCATATCTGTTTGAACAAGCTTCTCTACTCAGCAGCGATATGCATACTTGTTATTGACTATCAGTTGTTATCCTGCATATCCACTTTGGACAAGCCTCTCTACTCAGCAGCGGTATACATACCCACTATAGACTATTAGCTGTGACGCTGCATATCTGTTTGGGACTAGCTCTTCTGCTCTCCAATTGTATTTATACAGTTATAGACTCTTATCACTCCTCCACTTATCCGCACCTGGACAAGTCCTCACCTCATCACAGCAGTGGTACAACTTGCTATACGTAGACCACTGACTCTCCCGCTACGTACCTACACCTGAACAAGTCTTCCCTTCACAGCAGTGGTACAACTTGCTATACGCAGACCACTGACTCTCCCGCTACCTACCTGCACCTGGACAAGTCTTCCCTTCACAGCAGTGGTACAACTTGCTATACGCAGACCACTGACTCTCCCGTTACCTACCTGCACCTGGACAAGTCTTCTCATCACAGCAGTGGTACAACTTGCTATCCGCAGACCACTGACTCTCCCGTTACCTTACTTCACCTGTTCACGTCCACTCTCCTACCAGTACAGCTGCAAGTCGCTGACTCTCCTACCAGTATAGCAAGTCGCTGACTCATCTATTCCATTGACATTCTCTCTCCATCTGCTGTTATATACGTTCCTACTATTCACCCTACTGCCCAGAGGTCCGCTGTGTAAACCCCGCCCCTCTGGTAAGCATTATCAACTGGTGAATCCTGGGCAGAACTCCTAGTGCCCGTGACAACTAGTTTGCCCCCTGCCAGACTGTATCCAGAACTGTATAAAAATGAGCACTGTTTGACCATGTAGTACAAAAATAAAATCTATACTTTTGGAGATCCCAAGTACCTTAAACTAGTGTATGTAACTGTCCTTATTAGGACTACTTGAGCTAATAAAACATCACTGCTTCAAGATTCTGTTTTGATGCCTATTTACCTGCGTCAATTCCTGTGACCTACAGATTAGACCAATCTAATCCGTTATCTGGCTGTTCTGAGGTTGGGACCCAGCAGTCCAGTACCAATGCTCTGCCAGTTACCTTGCAGCTCTGGCCAGTGTGATAGGCCAGGGGGGACCGTCCACAACAACCCGGATCTAAAGTAAGAGGTCAGGGGTATCCGTTCAGATGCCCAGTGAGGGAGTACACCAGCAGCCAAAGTTACCCAGAAGGAAGCGGTTCTAGGCCCCGATGTAGGAGCCTAGCGGAGCAGCAGGCTCCTCCCTTTATGACAGGAGAGGTGCATTTGGGATAAAGAAAGGGAACGGTGGCAAGCCCAGCCGATCCCCAGCAACGCAACGGACAGGGTGGCATAGGAGGTCCATTCTGTCACATGGGTTTTAAGGGAACTTTTGAAGTTATGAAGAACATGCCTTTGGTTAAGTGTGGAAACCTTGGTTCTTTAAAGATTCTCAAAACCAATTACAATCTGGATATCAGTCCTTCTCCCTTGAATTTAAAATTATTATCCCACAAAGTTAGTAAGTCCTATCTTGCCAAAAAGCTCCCTGGTACCTAGACAGTCATTTACTAACCTCAAGTAGGTGATTTCTCATTATAAATTTGGTTATGATGATACTCTATGTAATATTTTCCTTCACTCCTCTTCTTTTCTTTCCTTTATCCTCCTTCCCACTTTGCATCTTCTATGTTATAATTGTTGGAATTTGTTGACCAATTAAATAAGACTTTAAATATTAAAAAATACAAAACAGGGGGATTGGAACTGCCAGGAAAGAGTGTTGAAGGTCTACGATTGGTACTGTTAGCTATTGGTCAAAAAATGTATTAACCCAATGGTGTCCCCTTCAATACATTGGAGGAAGGGGTATATAAAAAGCTAAAAACTAAAAATACCTGTATACCTGTTTGTTAATGCAAATATCTAATCAGCCAATCCTGTGGCAGCAATGCAAGGCATTCAAGAATGCAAACAGGTTCAGTTGTTGCTCAAACTAAACACCAGAATGGTAATCTAAATGACTGATTGTGGAATGATTGTTGGTGCCAGAGAGGGTGGTTTGAATATCATCATCATCACCATTTATTTATATATAGCGCCACTGATTCCGCAGCGCTGTACAGAGAACTCACTCACATCAGTCCCTGCCCCATTGGGCTTACAGTCTAAATTCCCTAACACACACACAGACAGACTAGGGTCAATTTGTTAGCAGCCAATTAACCTACCAGTATGTTTTTGGAGTGTGGGAGGGAACCGGAGCACCCGAAGGAAACCCACGCAACACGGGGAGAACATACAAACTCACAGATAAGGCCATGGTCGGGAATCGAACTCATGATCCCAGTGCTGTAAGGTAGAAGTGCTAACCACTTAGCCACCGTGCCTGGAATTTTCACTCACAGCAGTCTCTAGAGTTTATAGACAATGGTATGCAAAACAAAAAACATCTAGTAAGCAGTAGTAGTTCTGTGGTCGAAAATGCCTTGTTTATGAGAGAGGACAGAGGAGAATGGCTAGACTGGTTCAAGCTAACAGGAAGGCGACATAAACTCAAACATCTGGTCCAACAGTAGTTGCTGAAAAGCATCTCTGAACACACAGCACATCGAACCTTAAAGTGAATGGGCTATAGCAGCAGAAGTAGCATTTCGAAAAAAATAACAATACTGAAAGCCAGAATGCTAATTGTTATGACATATTATATTACATTCACATCTTGTGTATAAAAATACACAATAAACATGTAACAATGTATTTATATTCATAGTGATGACATTTCCTATATCATCATCATCATTTATTTATATAGCGCCAACATATTCCGTAGCGCTTTACAATTGGGGACAAACATAATAAACTAATAAACAAACTGGGTAAAACAGACAAAGAGGTGAGAAGGCCCTGCTCGCAAGCTTACAATCTATGGGACGATGGGAGATTGACACATGAGGTTAAGTATATATTTTGCATCTTGGCCCAGCCAGACTGCAAAGGTAAAAGTGACTCATAAGCTAAATGATCCTGTCACACAACAATATTGGTCAGGGGGTAGTTGTCTTGTGTGAAATTGTGTAACAGGCAGTAACAGGCTAAAGGTAGTGAGGTTAAGAGGGTGGTTGAGGAATATTATAAGCTTGTCTGAATAGGTAGGTTTTCAGAGAACGCTTGAAAGTTTGTAGACCAGAGGAGAGTCTTATTGTGCGAGGGAGAGAGTTCCATAGAGTGGGTGCAGCCCGAAAAAAGTCCTGTAACCGGGAATGGGAGGATGTAATAAGGGTAGATGAGAGACGCAGATCTTTTGCAGAACGGAGTTGCCGAGTTGGGAGATATTTTGAGACGAGAGGAGATGTATGCTGGTACAGCTTTGTTGATGGCCTTGTAGGTTGGTAAAAGTATTTTATATTGGATTCGGTAGAAGACAGGCAGCCAGTGTAGAGACATACAGAGTGATTCAACAGAGGAATAGCGATTTGCAAGGAAAATCAGTCTTGCCACAGCATGCAAAATAGATTGTAGGGGGTTGAGTCTGTTTTTGGGAAGACCAGTAAGGAGGGAATTGCAATAGTCAATGCGGGAGATTATAAGTGCATGAATTAAGGTTTTAGCAGTGTCTTTGGTGAGATATGTGCGGATTCTGGAAATGTTCCTTAGATGTATGTAACATGATTTAGATATAGAGTCAATGTGGGGAACAAAGGATAGGTGTGAATCAAGGATTACACCTAGGCAGCGAGCTTGTGGGGTGGCATTTATGGTCATGTTATCAACAGAGATAGAAATGTCAGGTATGCTCTTGTTGGCGGGTGGGAATATTATTAACCCTGTTTTAGAAAGATTAAGTTTGAGTTGGCGAGAGGACATCCAAGATGATATAACAGAAAGACAGTCAGTTACACGGAACAACACAGATGTCGAGAGATCAGGCGAGGATAGATAGATTTGGGTATCATCCGCATAGAGATGATACTGAAAGCCAAAGGAACTTATTAGATTTCCAAGAGAAGCAGTATAGATAGAGAACAGCAAAGGACCTAGTACTGAGCCTTGTGGTACTCCAACTGATAGGGGAAGTGGAGCAGAGGTGGCTCCAGAGAAATTAACAGTGGAAGAGCGATTAGAGAGGTAGGATGAGAACCAGGATAGAACAGTGTCTTAAAGACCTAGGGATTGCAGCGTTTGTATGAGAAGAGAGTGGTCAACTGTGTCAAATGCAGCCGAGAGATCCAGGAGAATTAGGAGAGAGTAATGGCGTTCAGTTTTAGCAGTGATCAGATCATTGACAACCTTGGTCAGCGCAGTCTCTGTGGAGTGTTGAGAACGAAAGCCAGACTGAAGAGGATCCAACAGGTTGTTTGTGGAAAGAAAGCATGTGAGGTGAGTGTAGGCAAGTCTCTCTAGAAGCTTGGAGGGGCAAGGGAGCTGAGAGATGGGACGGTAATGTGAGAGAGAGTTTGGGTCAGAGTTTTCTTTTTTTAGAATAGGAGTAATCACTGCATGCTTGTATAGTGATGGAAAGATGCCAGTAGAGAGTGAGAGATTACAGATTTGAGTTAGAGGTGAAATGAGCACAGGAGACAGGGATCTACCAATTTGCGAGGGAATAGGATCAAGAGGACAGGAGGTAGAGTAGGAAGATAAGAAGAGAGTAGAAATCTCCTCTTCGTTTGTGGGGTCAAATGAAGAGGGGGTGTCAGAGGGTAGTGGGAAGGAATTGAGCCGATTGCTTGTCGAGGAAGAGGATACCATTTCTAGTCTGATCTTATCAATCTTGTCTTTGAAGTAGGAAGCAAGATCCTGAGCACTGATAGTAGATGGAGGGTTCGGGGTGGGAGGATTGAGAAGATGATTAAATGTATTGAAAAGGCGTTTGGGGTTAGAAGCCTGAGCATAGATAAGAGATTGGAAGTATGTTTGTTTTGCAGTGTCCAGAGCATTTGGATAGGAGCTGTAGACAGAAGTATATGTGAAGAAATCATTAGAGCTTCGAGATTTACGCCAGTGACGTTCTGCTTTACGGGACAGTTTTTGAAGATTTCGTGTTGCTTTGGTGTGCCACGGTTGACATCGAAGTCGACGTGTAGTATGTAGTGTCGCTGGAGCCACTTGATCAAGGGCCGTTGCTAAGGTTAGGTGAAAATGAGGTACTGCCATCTCAGGGGAGGAGAATGTAGAGATAGGAGAGAGAAGGTGTTGGAGAGAGGTGGAAAATTGTTGAAGATTAATAGAATTCAGATTTCTGCGAGTATGAGGAGGCTTGGTAGCGTTAGACAGTAGAGAGGTTAGAGCAGTGGGGGTGAGAGTGTAGCTGATAAGGTGATGATCCGAGAGGGGGAAGGGTGTGTTAATAAAATTGAAAACTGAGCATAGTCTAGAGAAAACAAGATCAAGGCAGTGGCCATCCTTATGAGTAGATGATTCAATCCACTGGGAGAGGTCAAGTGAGGAGGTTAGAGAGAGTAGTTTGGAAGCAGCCTTGGAAGGTGGGTTATCAATGGGGATGTTGAAGTCACCCATGATGATGGTGGGAATGTCTAAAGATAAGAAGTGAGGGAGCCATGCAGAGAAATCCTCAATAAATTGTTGGTTTGCTCCAGGGGGACGATAGATCACCGCAACACGTAGAGAGAATGGATTAAAAATGCGAATAGCATGTACTTCAAAACATGTGAACGTGAGTGATGGGACATTTGGTAGAACTGTGAACGTGCACTGTGGGGAGAGAAGTAGTCCAACCCCACCTCCTTGTCTGCCTTCAGATCTGGAGGTGTGGGTGAGATGGAGGCCACCATGTGAAAGTGCTGCAGGTGAGGCAGTGTCTGATTGCACGAGCCATGTTTCTGTTATTGCCAGAAGGTTGAGGTTTTTTGAGAGGAAGAGATCATGAATGGAGGTAAGTTTGTTACAATAAGAGCGTGCATTCCAAAGGGCACATTTAAAGGACTTTGGAAGAGAGGGGAGACAGGTGATGTGTTTGAGGTTTGCTATAGAGCGGTAGTGCTCTGATGTATGTGTGTGTGAGACGTGTGGGGGACCTGGATTAGGTGATATATCACCAGCTAATAGAAGCAGAGTGAGAGAAAGATGGGCAAGGGGATTGTAAGATGTGTGACTTTTTATTTTCTGACGACAGGTGGAGGCTGTACTTGTTAGAGATAATAAATAGGACAACAGTTCATGGGTGTTAACTAGAGGTGAGTGGAGTAATGCAGGTGCAATATGAACAAGTTTGTGTGTTGGTGGAAGGGTGAAAGATGACACAGTTCTAAAGATCATGCCATGAAATGAGACTAAGAAAAGCAATTTGTTAAACATTGTGATAAAAGGAGTAAAAGCTAAAGTTAGGGGATTTTAAAGAATTACCTCTTTGTAGTGTTCCATATAGATAGACAAGTAATGCAGAAATAGGCTGTGGCAGATGTAGCTTGTTGCTGGAAGTAAAATCAAGTCCAATGTTTGTCCAACTGTGTTGTCTAACTGTGCATTTTCGTCCACTTTGTGAGAAAATCCCACTTCGTGAAGAAATCACACACGTCTACCCCCACATACGTCTCCCCATAGAATGATATGATACATTGCCAGGACTAGGATTATAACTCCCCTTACCCAGTACTGTGAGGGGCTGGTGCGTCTCCATCATCATGGTCTTACAGACCTTTGTGTCTTTCAAATTACTTCCACTCCTGCATAGAGATATAAAGAGTAACACTCTGACAGGATACACACATAATGATACAGCCGTCATCCAAACACCCTGGTGTTACTGTATCATTTTCCATTTACAACAGTCACCTCTTCAGTCAGTAGAATAATCTTGTTGGTGAGATTTATAATCTTATGTTCCTCTCATGTAATGGTAAGTTAGGTGGAGGCACCAAAAATTATGTTCTGGGTGCTGCTCAATCTTTCTGATACATGCGGACACGGCTGGGTGTCTTCACTAATGTGTAAGCCTGTTTATTGAAATACATTATTATTCAACCAGACAGGACATTCTAAACTAGTGCCTAAAGCCCCAGTGTTTTAAAAAATAAAAGAGATGTCCCTGTGACATGCCCAGAAGTGCACACCTCTCATGTCAGTACTTATTTTAATAATACAGATGAGTGATGTCACTGTGACATTCCCAGAATCCTTAACCTCTCCAATCGGGTCTGTTTTATTAATAGACATAACAGCAATGTAACTGTGACATTATCAGAAAACCTCATTTCTCCAGTCAGGTCCACCTCAATTCCTGTAATCAGCACTCTGCTATGAACAGTAGTTTAGTCTCCTCACCTGGGGGTAAATTTATCAAGCTGTTTAAAAAGTGGAGATGCTGCCTATAGCAACCAGATTCTAATTATAATTTATTTAGTACATTCTACAAAATGACAACTAGAATCTGGTTCGTTGCTATAGGAAATATCTCCCCTTTTTCAAACCCGCAGTTTACTTCGTTACTCCGTCTGTTGGGGGGAGAAGGATGAAGGAATGTTCTTCCTGCACAGTTTATGTTTCTTTTACTAACCACTCCTACTGGTATTACCTTGCCACCAGACACTCTCTGACTACAAATGCCATCTGCGCAGTAGTTGTAGGAGAATATCGCAACCATCATTAGGCTCTTTCGTGGCACCTAGAACTGCTTACTTCTGGGGTAGCTGGTATTACGTCTCGTTGCTGTGGGTTGACTGGTCCCTCATGACCACTTACTATGGATCAGGACTGCTGGGTATCGGGCAAAGTTGACACAGAGACGCTGGGCTCAGCACAAGACGGCCGAGGAATGGATTAGTGTAAGCTTTTATCTTTTTCTACCTGGCATCATTCAGAGATATTACATTCAAAAATTAGCATCAGGATGGAATATGTTCTCTAAACTTGGATTTAAATGCAATTTAAACTTAACAAAATTTTCATCATTCTGTGATTTCCTGAATTACTTGCTGTAGGTTTCCTATCTCTCTGAGACACAGGGTGACGGTCTAACAACCCCTCCTGGCTAATAGAGGTCTTAGTGAAAATAAAAGGGCCTAATTAACATGGGATTTCCTTTCTTGCAAAAACACATTTCCTCCAACATATGCCTACTGCATCAGAAATCAATACATTTCTAATACAAAAACCAGTATATTTGCAATTATACTGCGAACTGCGCCATTAATTGAAATAAATTTATACAATATGTTATTTATAAGTGATTCAGCCACATTACTAAAATGGTGCATGGACTGCATAAAACTTATCAGAAGGAGCTTGAAGAGCATGCACAGCTTAGAAGAGGGAAGGGACAGAAATGGAATGATAGAAAACTAATGCAGGTCAGGAAGACAGTTTGTTTTATAAATTAGATTATTTCTAGAACAAGGAGACACATTTTGAAATTGAAGGGAGGAAACCTATTAAGTAGCACAAAGAAGAACATTCTTACAGTTATGGTGTTACATCCATGGAATAGTATCCCAGTAGTTGTGGTGTATTTATAGCAAAACACTATGGGCTAGATTTACTATCAGTCGTGTTTGTAAACCCGCCGACTTTCGGCGGGTTTGGCGGCGGTTTAGCCATCGCCGGATTTACTAAGGCTAAACCCGCTGTCCAAACGGCCAAAAATGATGTTTCCAAACCCGCCTCTGTATAAAGCGCCATGACGGTTTCAACAATGTTCTACATACAAACAGCCGGATTTACTATTAGGGGGTTTATAAAGCCGCCGGAAAACCGCCATTCAATAGACCAAAATGAAAGCGCTGCTTGTGAGCAGCGAGAGTGTTCAAACAGTGTGCTGTTTGAACTATTTAGCCATTTCTAACATAAGAGAAAGAGCCATTTTGTGCAAAGTTTCCTCCTTTAGGCCTGTATATGGGAAATGGGCAAACTGGCATGTAATTTGAGGTTTTTTGTTTTTTTTCCCCATCCTGTATTATTGAATTCTATTTACTGATGTAAAGGTTTACCGGCCACTCCACGTGCATTTAAAGTGCGTATGAATCTGGAATCTTTGCCTGATGTGGACGTAGTACCAATGTTTGTACTCATGTAAACCAGGTTCCTAGATATATTTGGTGGGGTGCTTATGTATGCACCTGTTAAGGTGTCTGATATTATCCTGGCTTGCTGTCTGATACATAATCTAGCTTTACATCAACTTACCCCACCGATTATTGCAGTACACAGTGAACAAGTAGGGGCCCGTGTCCCATTTGGTGATGTGCAGAGCACACAGGGGGAGGCAGATTTGAGACCGTCTAATTACAAACTACTTTAAATGTAAGTGCATACAATAAAAAACATATATTGGTTTTTGATTTTATGTCAGTGCAATGGTTTTATTTATGGAATATTTTAATAAAATTGGACCCTTTAAACAGAGGATAGTGTGTACTGTGAATGTTGTAATTGTTAAAATCCCTGGAAAGTGACAGTTAGAGGTCAATGTGTACGTGAAATTAGTGCATCGTTTTAAAGAAAACAGTATACTCTTGTTTAATGGGAAGAAAAGAAAGAATGATATGAATGAAATATAACTGCATTTATTGCATTACAACATAATAAAAGAAAAAGTATAACGCTTACACAACACATTCCCCAAGAATACATTTTTTGCCCTAGCGCCGTCTTTTGGCTGGCATATCACTGTGCTTAGCCCCACTCTCTACCCTCCCTTGCCCACCCCTGGTGCGAGCACCTCTCCTTGGAGGAGTGCTATGTGTGGATCTGCTCGGCGTACTAGCAGTACTGGTGGAGGCCAATGAAAAAGGGGCCGGCAAGCGGGCAATCAGTTCCTGCTGGAGTTGGCCTGCCAGCCGGATAACATTGGCATTCCCCTCGCGAACGGAGGAATGCATGGCGTCCACAGTCTCAGACATTTGGGCCAGCTGCACATTCGTCTGCTCCAAAGCGCTTGCCAGCCGGTTTATTGCAGCAGGGATTTGGCTAGTGGAGCGGTGTATTCGCCTCAACTGGGCCGCAATTTGTGACATGTGGCCAGTTTGCCTGTCCATGAACAATGTCTGTTGCTGCTGGAATGCGCCAATAGACAGCGCCATTTCTCTGGCTGGGTCCATATTTTCAGGTGCAGGTTGGTGGTGTGATGGTTCAGCAGGGCCAGGTGAAACTTCCTGGAGGCCAGACACAGGGGCATCCACTGTTACCAGGGTGATGGTCGTTAGATCCTCTGGCTCAGGGGACATTTCCAGGGACTCCGCCTGAGGTGGCTGGTATGAAGAGGGTCCTGTGTATGAAAAATGACGGTAAGTATATAGTATATAATATGTTTGTATATTGCATTCTGAACACTGGATAGGAAAGAATATTCTTTAGCAACTACAGATTCTTTCACAATGTTTGCATTCCTGATTTCTAGTCCTATGCTACCTGCTATACGGATGCACTTATTATCCTTTTAATACCCATTATCATTTGGACTGTGTAGTACATGCTGGGTTATTTTGACTAAACTGCATGCTATAAAAAGTGGAGATGTTGCCTATAGCAACCAATCAGATTTTAGCTGTCATTTTGTTGAATGCAATAAATAAAGTAAAGGTATATTCTGATGGGTTTCTATAGGCAACATATCAGTTTAGTAAAATGTAGCCCTAACTTCTCATTGCAAACAATAAAAAGAAAAAAAAAAAAAAGCAACATTTGCACAGAAAATCAAGTAACTCCATTATTTCTCTCCTAAACAGAAATCACGCACCTGCTTGCTCGTCTGTGCCCGAATCTCTCGCTGAAGGTGGAGGTGTAGGTCTGGCACTGGGACTGAACTGCGGTCCTGGCGATTCTGGATGTATTAGAAAAAGCATATACAATGTATTTCCAGAAAAAAACAATTTCCAAATATACTGTTTATTGTACAAATGTGTTTGCAATTTTTGTATTTTTTTTTCTATGAGAAAAAAAAAACCTTTACAAACTATTAGAGGCAAAAATACACTTTGAAAAACAAAAAAAAAAAAAAAAAATTAAGAAAAAACGTTTGCAAAGAGAAAAGCAGTTTTAAAAAGAGAAAAGCAGTTTTAAAAAGAGAAAAGCAGTTTTAAAAAGAGCAAAAAAATATAAATACTGTTAGAGTAAAATATCCAAATAACTCACCAACTACTTGTCCAAAAGAGGGCGAATCCGTGTCTTGGACGTTTATCCCCTCGACAATCTCTGCCGGCATTATCTGTCGCAGCTCCTCCTCGTACGTTGTGTACTCAATACGAAGAGGGGGGCCACCACCCGTGCGCCTGGTTGCCCTCTTTTCCTGGGCCATATTCTCTTTTAGCCTCCTTTTTATATCCGAAAACCGCTTGCGGCAGTGCGCCACTGTCCTCTTTAGTGGGCCCACTGCGTTCACGGCATCACAGACACGCCCCCACAATTGGTGACGCCGCCTTAGAGGAGTCCGGGCTGCCAGGTTGCCTAGTATGACCTCATAACAGGGAACGATATTGTGCACCAACACACAATTCTCATCATGTGAGAAGCGCACATTCCTCCCTGTCTTGGTCTTCCTGCCCTGACCTGTCTCCTCAACCTCTCCCTCTCCCTTCTCTGACCCCTCAACCTCCATCTCCCTTTCCTCAGCCTGTTCTCCCCTCCTATCTCTGGACATAATAACAAATAAATGTCAAACACACAAAACACAGAAAGACTTACAAACACAAAAGACAAACTACACTAAGTACAGACACACTCTCAACACAGTCACACACAAGTAACACAGACAAAGGACAAGTCAAATACCAAAAAAACAATACAGAAAAAAAAAGAGAAAATAAATGTACAAAACAGAAAAATACCACAGGACTACTCACACTTCAATCAGATATCGCTCCACCAATCCACCAAACTCCAACTCTCACCAACTCACAGCAAACCACTATCCTCCAAACTCCTCTCACAAAACTCCTCAAACCCCTATCAAAGAAAAAGTGTCAGGCCAGTGGTTTATATAGGGCTTGTGATGTCAAATCTCCTGAGTTTGAAAATAGCCAATAGTAACAGGCCAGGAGACAGGTGTAATTTTCAAAAAAACCGCCTTTACACAAAAGCGCCGTCATTTAAAGCAAAAGCGCCATGTTCTATTCAAAGCCGCCGGCGGCTTTGAGCATTACATCCCGCCGTGACATCGCCGGCGGCTTCAAATTGAAGCTGATATGCGCCCATTAGTAAATCCGGCTGTTTGCAATGCAAACCCGCCGGAAAACCGCCGCGATGCATGGCGGCTTCAAGCCTGATAGTAAATCTAGCCCTATGACACAAAGGCATTGCCAAGAGGTTTTTTTTGTGCTGCGCTATGTGATTGTATGAAGGTGCTGCCTTCTGAGTGAAAAGGGGGAAACCCTATCCTTTAAACAAGATAATGAACACCAATGTAAACAGACCCAACACAGTGTAGGTCATCAAAAATTGGTATTTGACTCACTCTTTGATTCTCGGTTCATTTGAATATAAGGACAGAGCAGCAGTGTCAAATTCTAAATTTTGATTATTACCCTATAGTGAACTAATTTCATTGGAACCAAACAGGACCTAACAATCCCCGTAAGAACAGTGAGCAAAAAAACAGTACCTGCAAATGTTTTTAACTTTTTCTGTTGTTGAATTTTATTCTGTTAACTTACATCACCTTTAAATACATTTTTGTACAATGGTTGCCATTAGAATTATTTGGAACTTTGGTTACATATATGTACTTAAACCCTGCAGTTTATTGAACTTAGCACTGAGTAGATGAGAAAATCACTGAAGTGTGGGAATGTAAGATCATTTGAAAATAATACATGCCTAGTTTCTGTTATACTATAGCGCTTAATCTTTCACTATCTATAAACACTTAGATCTAGGTGAGTAAAGCTGGGTACACACTACAGAGAAGTAAACGATTAACGATATACCAAAGACAGAATAAATAAAAAAAATCCCGATCAGCATACCGATTGACGTGTACACACTATACACGATTATCATCAGATCTCTGCTCTTCATCTGTCAAAATTATCGGCTGCAAGGTAGTCCATAAAAGTCAAGTGACAGCTCAGGTCTTAATTCATTGAGAGATGTTCAGCGGAGCCCGGCAATTGTATTGGGCAGCCTGTCTTGACACAGCACTGTGTTAAGTGCCGAACTGTAAACTGGCCGTAAATTCTGTGTGACAGCTTTATCTTCGGCAGCTGAAGTTTAACCCCAGGAACGGATGGACGCTGCTCTAATCTCCTCATGCTGCACTAATCTTATCCGTTCCAGCCAGCACACAGAGGGTTAAGACTACATGTGCAGGGGGAGAGAGGGGGGAGCAGCTCATACCATTGATATCGGTCTCTTCTCTAAAGAAAAACAGCCGCAGACAGTTGACAGAGACCGTGGATCATGACAAGATCAGCAGCAGGCAGACTGAGACCTGTCACTCTGAGATACATTATTGGCCGATAGTCGGGTGAATTCATACACACTGCAGGATTGGAAGGTGATTGGTCGGCAAAAACTAAACAGTACGACCAACCAAACGACACGATGATCGGCACTTTGGTGCGACTTTAGATTATTGTGTAAGTATACACACTACACGATATCTGATCAAACAGTCGGATGTAGGCTGATTTGTCCAATTATTGGACGAAAAACCTGTAGTGTGTACCCAGCTTAAGGTAATATTTAACACTAACTTTTTGTGCGCATATTAATTAATACCTATAATACAGATTCTGCGCATTGAGACTTATTCACATTGGTGTATGAAACAAGCTCGGTAGACTGCTATCCCAAACAGTACACCAGTCAACAGCGTTTTCACTTACTGCTATTCCTTTACTCCAACAACCCTTTATGTAATAATTTACATTTATGTCTCTAGCCCTGAACTCTTCTCTCCTTTCTTTGCTGCAGACATCTCCTATCCTATCTCCTCTGCACATTCATCATTATTCTGGTTTCATTTTTCTCCAGATGCCTGGCTCTCTCAATGTGCACTGCCTAGTTTAACATTAAACCTGTAAGTGCAAACAATAAGTGTATCAGCAGACAGTTGTATTCTTTGCATTTCAGTTTTCCTTCTCCAACCCCTGTCAGCAAGGAGTGAGTCCCTATTTTTCAATTTCAAATTGTATTTAGAAAATATATGAAAACTGTGTTATTTTCTGCAATTGAACCACCTATATTGGACATTATTGTGTATTCTAGGCTTAAGTTAGAAAAGTATCATTTGATGCAGTAGGCGGTCTAGTTTCCCAAATCGTATGCATTCATATTTTTTTAGTACTTGTATGATTTTTACAGTGCATTTATCTCATATCTAAAACAAAATAAAACAAATCCACAAAAAATTGGTGTGTACATATTTGTACTCCTGGCACCCTCTACAGGATGGCAACCCCTGGTGTACCATTCTGGTTGGTAGATCTGCAGCTATTCAGAAAGGTATTACAATCACTCCTTTCTAACTGCTTGCCCAAGTTTTCTGCTATTATCTTCTAGAAACTATTGTGCATTCCAGACTTGGGTTAGAAAGATAAATGACCCTTAATTTTGTGAGATAGATTGTCTAGTTTCCCAACTTTTATTTATTTATTGTGCCTCTGTACCCTTTACAGTGCACTAATTTTATATTTTAGATGTAAGCTCTCACAAGCAGGACCCTCTTCCTCCTGTTCTTCCTCTACTATTCCATCACCCTCTGTACCTCTTGGCCTGTTTCCCTAACCCTTTTCTTGAGCTCAGGCCTCCTTCACGCTGGTCATTACCATCACTCTTACTCATCATCCTGTAAATAATTTGATCTGCATTACCATCTTATGTGTAAGTTATTTGTTTATTTGGTATGTCTGGTTTTATATTGTTTTTCTAGTAATGTGTTGTGGATCATTGGTTCTGTATGTATCATGTACTGCGCTACAGACCTTTTGTGGTGCCTTATAAATAAAAGATAATAATAATACTTTTAAAAAGAATGTAAAAAAAAAACAAATCATCCAAAGTACCCCTAAACCAAATCACCATAGAAATGGATTACCATTCTTGTCATAAGAGTGACAGCTATCCAGGAAGGTAGCCTTTTCAACTGTTTGAACAATTTTTTTGTTTATAAATTAAAAACTCATTATTTTATGCTATCGTGTGTTCAATTCTTTCGCTAGAAGGGTCAGAAGGGTCAGTGACCCCTCATTTGATGCAGTAGGTTGTCTAGATGTCCAAATAGTATGCTTTGTTTCTGTACATTTTATGCATTTGATGCAAGACTGTACAAAATAGCAATAAATAAATACAAAACTGAATTATCATTTTGGAATGCTGACTTTATTATGAAAAACTAGATGTAGAGTCCGAGTTTCTGCCATTTTGGAAAGATGAGTTAATACCAAATCTATAACCACAAAGTGTTTATTTGTAGAATTTAGCAAAAAAATAGATCACACATACACACACACACACACACACACACACAGCTGCTTGCAGTTCACGTTTGTGAAATTTCATTTAAAAAAACATTTTTGCAGATTTTCTTTACTATCAGGGGTTACAAACAAAACAATGTCAAATTCTCATGTAAAAAAACCAAAGTATAATTTATGTTGATACTGCACTTTAAATTTACTCATAATGATGTTAGAATGTGATCAATCCAAAAATTCCAAAACAGGCTCAGCACTGGGGTGATAAAGCCTCAGCAGTAAAGGAGTTAAAGCAGCAACTGGCTTGAGTGCTCCTTGGTCTCAGCTAGACAAAACAAAATTTAAAACAAAAACCTGAAAGCACTCATACACATTTATTGACCCTTTTCCATTCCCTCAACTATGATAAACAACACATATGTAGCATTTAAATATGCAATTGAAATGGGTGCATAATATCCTTAAAATAATAAAGGGATTAATCAAAGGGAAAGTTAGCTTTTTTTGAACTGCTTTCTCTATTTTGACTAATGCTATGCAAGTAAAATTAATTGAAATTCATTTTAAAATGCTACCAAAATACAGCCCTATCTGTCACAAACACATGGATACCCTAATAAAAAGAAATGTTATTCTACTTTTACCAATAATTATCCACATGTCATAAACAGTGTGTGCTGGGAGCTGTCTAATTCCTTTATATAACAACCAATCACATTTAAATAACAATAATCTCCCATATCATAAACAGTGTGTGCTAGAAGCTCCTATGTATCCTAATATCTCATTGTAAAACTCCATCTCTTCTATATGATAATAATGGCCATGACACCCATGTCATAAACAGTGTGTGCTGGAAGCAGTCTTTTTTAGAGATGCTCAGGCTCGGTTCCTTGGAAACCGAACACACCCCAACTTAGAGGATCCGAGTACTTTCGCACTTTTTCGCATTCCAAAACGAGGCAAAACTTCATTGTGACGTCATCGGATCTCGCGAGTTTTGGAATCTATAAATACCGCCCTATACGGCGATCTAGCACCATTTGAGAGAGGGATGCAGAAGGGGTAGGATAGAGTGTAGAGCAGTTTGGCAGGCAAACTTACAGAATTGAAAGAGGAGGGTGGTAGCAGTGTTAAATAAAGCTCAATTGCTAATTGTCATTGCTGAAATACAAATATACTAGTCCTTGCAGGCTTTTTTCTGAATTTGCACCAAAAAGTATAGGGTGTTATCAGAGCCGTAGTGAGGGTGGTGCGGCCTGTGCCGCCGCCCAGGGAGCAAAATCTAGGGGGCGCGACGGCCCCCTGTTATTAAAGAAGTCACAGCCCCAGGTACACATCTGGGGCTGATGCAGAGTCAGCGCTGCAGATCGCGATATAAGCAGTGGACTGCAGAGGCATTCCAGCCTCTATTGCCACCTTACAGGCAAAGTGCAGTAAGGAGCTCCTGTGCAGTTCAACACAGGATGCTCCTACAAGAAGCCGATCTGCCCGCCCACTTTGTGTTGAGTGACAGCAAGCTGAAAGAGGCGCCCCTCCCCAAAGGTCAGCCCTTCAGCTTGTCCAGCACAGCAAGCTGCCTGCTACAAGTATCATGAATGCTCAGCAGAGGACCCTCCGCCCCCTGGACAGCCCACCAGCTTCTGTTGCATTTTACACCAGCCTGTACTCCAGCTATGTAGGTAAGTAATAATCAGCATGTGTTTCTTACCCTGTCTCTCTCTTTGTATTTGAATCTCTCTCTCTCCCCCTGAAATCTCTAGTTACGGCTCTGGGTGTTATATACACCCAAAGACAAGAGCTCAATTGCTAATTGTCATTGCTAAAATAAAAATATACTAGTCCTTGCAGGCTTTTTATTCTGAATTTGCACCAAAAAGTGTAGGGTGTTATATACACCCAAAGGCAAGAGCTCCATTGTTAATTGTGATTGCTGAAATACAAATATACTAGTCCTTGCAGGCTTTTTTTCTGAATTTGTACTAAAAAGTGTAGGGTGTTATATACACCCAAACACAAGAGCTGCGTTGCTCCATTGCTAATTGTCATTGCTGAAATACAAATACTACTTTCAAGACTTTTCTTCTGAATTTGCACCAAAAAGTGTCAGTGTTATCAAAATGGATTCACAGCAGTACACAGAAGAGCAGGAGCACCAAGCAGCTGCTGCCACCAGTCATGATGATAGTAATCCTGGAAAATAAAAGCTCTCTAAAAAAAGGTGAAAGTTTACTGTAGAAAAACATAAACTTGCCAAGATACCATTCTACCCAAACTATTACCAGGCATACCAGCATCAGGTAGCTCCCTTCTCTTAGCTAAATTTCAGCACCTGTAGTCTACACTGTCATCATATTCACCCTCATCATTATGTACATCTTCCTCAAACAAAGCTAAGTTTTTTCTTGAGAAGCAGTTGCTAGAGAAACTGAAGGAGGAGACATCATTACAAGATGTTGATAGCTCTTGGATCCTGGCAAAGCAAATTAAGTCCTAGATCTACAATTACAATATAGTTAGAGGATTTGCTTAGTTTAATTTCATTCTTCAATTTCTCTAGCTGCTTCTCGAAAAGTATAATTAAGGCAATCACTTGACTCAAGCTAACCGCGTCTACACTCTCTTCACAGGTGACTACTTCGCTGGACTAAAGTACATTCACCTCAAATTCTAGTCTTCTTGCAGCTGCTGCATTCTCCTACATGGTGTTGCAGAATCCCAAAAATAACCCTAAATTTATCGGGACACAGACAGCATCTCCTACATGTCATTGTCATTTTTTAAAAGTTCTGTAACACCAAGTTGATATATGATGTAAATCCAACGTGAGGTCTGAGAGACAATGGCTGCCGCTATGAACAATATACTAAAGTAGATAACCTTTTTACTCTAGCTATTGCATTGTTAACCTGTCAGATAGTTCTGCTATTTACAAGACATGCTTTGTATTTTCCTACAGCAATAAAGTTCAGTGTTGCTCCACTAAAACAAAAATACTTGTACTACACTCTCATAAACAGAACGCATGTTGTAGTACATCAATTAAAACCATATTTAACAAATATTTTCCTCCAGTGGTTAACAGATTTTTTAGATTGGTAGTGCTAATTGCCCTTCAACTAAACTACTTTCTAACAGTATTAAGACTACTAATGTATCTCATACATGCCAACTTTCAAAACTTCTCACCCCCTCTACCACTATAAAATGACGAAATTCACAGCATTGAATAGCGGGGGCAGGGTTTAATGGCGCGGTTAAGCCCCGCCCTCACCATTCAATGGCGTGAATTTCTGTGAATCCAGGAGGTCAGCCTACTGTTCCCAAAATTCTGGAGCCTCCCGGGAATTCCGGGAAAGTGGGCAAGTATGATGTATCTGTGAAGCTGGAGGAAAATCAAGCAAAGTGTAGAGGCAATGTGGGACACACTGGTGAAAACAGGCATGTTAGAGAAAGGCTGGTGGTCAAGGGAGCTTGTGATAGAGAAACTGGGGGGCATGTGCAGGAAAAGTTTGAGGGTAGGTGTGACAAAAGCTGATAGGCAATGGAGTATGTATGAAAAAAACTAGTGAGCAAGGGACATCTGAGAGAAATGCTGGTGGGCAGGAGAGCATGTGAGGGAAAAGCTGGTGGGTAGGGGGGGCATTGAGTACAATAGATGGTGGTCAGGGTGCATGTAAGACAAAAAATGGAGGGCAATGGGTCATGTTAGAGAAAAGCTGGAGGGCACGGAGGCATGTACGTGAAAATCTGGTGGGCAGGGGGCATGTTTGAAAAAAGCTGGTGGGCAGAGGGGTATGTGTGGAAAAAGCTGGTGGGCAAGGGACATGTGAGAAAAAGCTTGTGGGCAGGGGAACATGTGTAAGAGAAGCTAGCTGTCAGGAGGTCATGTGAGGGAAAAACTGGTTGGCAGAAGGTGGCATGATAAAAAAAAATGTATGCAGGGGACCATATGAAAGAAAAGCTGGTGGACAAGGGGCCATATGTTGAGAAATGCTGGTGGGCAGCGGAGCATCAACCAGCAGCAGGCAATAGTTGATTTTATAGTTTTAACTTTGAATCCCTTGCCTGCTAGGGATGAATTCCACGGGATCCTTAGCATTGAAGGGGTTAGAAAAAATGACATACTGTAATTCCACAGGTTTTACACTACTATTGATTTGCAAAGTAATTTGGATGGTAACTGTTTTTTTATTTGCACCATATGCATTTATGTTCTTTCTTTCTGCATTGATAACTAATATGCTTCCTATTTCAAAGCGCAAATGGAACCTGTACTATTATATAACAAAACTGCTCTGTGAGTTTTTAAGCTTGTAACGGATTAGCTGGATTCTGTACTATTCTTGATTAGCGCTGACTTACCTGAGGTGCGAAACCTAACAAACTCCCTGGTGTTTGCCAAGAACAGCCGCAAGGTGGGATGGGCTTAGCTGCCGGGAGACGCAGGTCGCTGTCCTCAGGCTTGCCTTGAGTAGTAGTGTAGCGGCTGGAGTAGCAGGGGAATGCAGCGTGAAGGGAATCCGGTTCGGTACACGGTTGGCAGTAGCAATACAAATGGAGGCAAAGAGACGTCAGACAATCCGGGTCAGGGGCACAGGCAATCAGAGTGGTCAGCGAGCCGGGTCGGTACACAGATATGGCAGAGATAGCAGAAAAGAGATGGCCTCGTGGAAATGGTTGTTGTGGGCAACCTCAGCCCATGGAAGGAGATACACCCAGTTGTCTTGATTGGCTGAAACAAATATTCTTAAGCATTTCTCCAATTCCTGGTTGGTTCTCTCCGTGAGGCCATTGGACTGAGATATGCGGAGGAAAAATCGAGCTTGCTTCCGGATATGTGACAAAAGGATCTCCAAAACTTGGATATAAACTGGGATCCTCGATCAGAGACAATTTGATGAGGAAAAACATGAAGGTGGAATATTTCCTTAATAAAAATATCAGTTAAGGAGGAGGAGGATGGAAGACTTCTCAGAGGAATGAAGTGGGCAGTTTTTGAAAAACGATCTGTGATCACTAGGACCACAGTACAAGACTTGGAGGGAGGCAGGTCTGGGATGAAATCAATGGAGATTTGTGACCAAGGTTATTCAGGAACTGGTAATGGAAGTAAATTACCATAAGGCATCCTTAAATGACCATAAGGCATTGAAAACAAGAAAACACAAATTTCCTTACATCCTCCAGTAGGGAAGGCCACCAATAGTTGCGAGATAACAAGTCCCAAGTCTTGCGAATGCCAGCGTGACCTGAGAAGAGGGAACGATGAGCCCATCGTAAGAGTTTGATATGTAGGGGAGCAGAAATAAAAGTCTTGTCCGGGGACAATCTCTCTTGTGTTGCTGCCAAAATTCGGCTAGGGTCCAGAATAAATTTATTCTCCTCCAAGGGTTCCGAGTCAGCAGGATCAAATGACCGAGATAGAGCATTTTCCTTGATATTTTTAGATCCAGAACGGAAGGAGATGTTGAAATCAAATTGGGAGAAGAATAAGGACCATCTTGCTTGCCGAGGATTTAGGCAGTGGGCAGTGCGCAAATACAGCAAGTTCTTGTGATCAGTGTAAATGGTGATTGGAAACTGTGCTCCTTCTAGGAGATGCCTCCATTCGAAAAGAGCCAATTTGATGGCCCCTGAGCTCTTTGTCACCAATACCATAGTTCCTCTCAGCAGGTAGAAGACGACGGGAAAAGACGGCAAGGATGAAGTTTACCAGTAGAATCTTGTTGAGAGAGCACTGCCCCTGTACCTACGGAGGATGCGTCCACCTCCAGAACAAACGGATGAGAACAGTCAGGTTGTTGGAGGATGGGTGCCGAGGAAAAGAGAAATTAGCAAAGGCATGGGTGGTCTCTACAGACCATACTTTGGCATTCGCAGACTTACGGGTCAGGGCAGTGATAGGTACCACTAGGGTAGAGTATCCTTTAATAAAATAGTAATTGGAGAATCCTAGGAACCGTTGTGTAGCTTTAAGGCCAGAGGGCTGGGGCCAGTCCAGAACAGCCTTCAATTTGGTGGGATCCATTTGCAGTCCAGTGCCAGAAATGATATACCCTAAGAAGGGAACTTGTCTCTGTTCAAAGGTACATTTTTCTAGCTTACAATATAAATGATTCCTTTTAATACGAGACAGAACCTGCAAGACGTGTTTACGATGCAATACTAAGTCTTGGGAGAAGATGAGGATATCATCTAAGTAGATGACCACGAATTGGTACAACAGGTCTTGAAAGAGTTCAATCATGAAACCTTGAAAGACAGCCGGGGCATTGCATAACGCAAAGGGCATGACCAAGTATTCAAAGTAACTGTCCCGGGTATTAAAGGCCGTCTTCCATTCATCCACCTCCTTAATGCGTACCAGATTGTAGGCTCCTCTGAGGTCCAGTTAAGAGAAGATGGTGGTCCCCTTAATACGGTCAAATAATTCCGAGATTAGTGGTAACGGGTACCGATTCTTTATGGTGATGGCATTCAGTCAATACAAGGGCGGAGCCCCCCGTCTTTCTTTTTTACAAAGAAGAATCCTGCCCCAGCAGGAGAAGAGGATTTCAGAATGAAGCGAATCATACTAAGTCGAGATTGTTCCCTCTCGGAATTACGCTCCTTGAAACGTAAATCAATCTTAACGCAGAGGGAGATGAGATGGTGAAATTATGTAGAATGGGATCATTCCTCTCCTATAAAGGGGAAGCCTATGCTAAGGCTTGACCAGACAGCAGCGACATCACATAGGCCACCTTAGCTTTTTCAGAAGGAAAATTCCCAGGCAGCAGCTCGAATTAAATGGAGCATTGGTTCAAGTATCCTCTGCAAAATTTAGGGTCTCCATCAAACTTAGGCGGATTAGGTATCTGCAATTGAGAGGAAGAAGCTGCTGCTGCAGGCGGGGGGTCCGGGGCCGCAACCACCAGTGCAGGAGATCCGCTAGCCTCAAGAAATAGTGTAGCGGCTGGAGTAGCAGGGGAATGCAGCGTGAAGGGAATCTGGTTCACAGTTGGCAGTAGCAATACAAATGGAGGCAAAGGGATGTTAGACAATCCAGGTCAGGGCCACAGGCAATCAGAGTGGTCAGCAAGCCGGGTCGGTACACAGGTATGGCAGAGATAGCGGAATAGAGAGAGGAACGTCAACAATCCGGGTCGGGGGCACAGGCAATCAGAGTGGTCAGCAAGCCGGGTCGGTACACAGGTATAGGAGATCCAGAAAGGTCAGCAAGCAGGGACTGGTACACAGGGGGTTAATTCACAAGGAGCAAGCACAAGGAGGAAAAGTGGAACAGGAGCCAGGAACAGGTAAGTTGCTCTGACACTTACCAAGTGTCAGAGCAAGATTTATATAGGGAGAACTATTTGAATTCCCCGCCCAGGTTTAGGGGTCATGTGACCGCCGAACGCGGATCTGCGGCTTCCAGGTCTGACGAAGCGTCAGGGGAACAAAGGAAGGTAAGTTTTTCGTTACAAAGCCTTATAGCACTAACAATTCAAAGGCTAACACTACTTTTCAACATCTATCCTACAAGTTAACCCGTGCATGATACTCATGCATTCTAGTCAAATCAAGCTACTTAAGGTGTTAAAAAGGTTCTTGTCATGCATTTGGGGCTAGCCCAGGCCTCCTCAGGGGAAGAGCGTTACTTCCCGACGCAAGCGCCCTTTTTTAACGTGGTTTTGTCCACATGTCACCACCTCATCATTTTTCTCCATCACCTCATCCTTCATCTTCATCGCCACATCCTTCATCAAGCTACTTAAGGTGTTAAAAACTCCCCACTGTCACCCCTGGCAACCACCAACCACTCCCAACTGTCACTACTCCTTCAAGAAATATATAGGTCAGTGTATAACTCTGCCCAGCAGGTGGCGCTACAGCTTGTTTTTTTTTTTTTTTCACACACGCCACTAGGCATTTATATAGTAGATTAATATTTAATGATAAGTTTGGAATTGGCAGAACTTTATATATTCAAAGTGATTTAATAATCGATGTGTGGATGGCTTGGATTTGGGGGAAAATGCAGAAACTGCAATTAATGGCAGTGTGACTATAAAATACTAGATATTCTCTGCATTGACACATGCGCAAAATATAGATTGTGTTATATTTTGCCATGAAAGAAATACAGTGGCATATATACAATAATGCCATTGTTTTCTGAAAAATAGAATAATTACCTTATTGGCATCCACAGGTGGCTTCTCCTCGTCCTTCTACACCACCACAACCTCTAGATCACCCAAGTATTAGACATACTCTACCTTCTCAGTTTCCACCTCCTCAGCCTCCTCCAAGCTATATGCTCTTTCAGCCCCCTCCATACAATGACATGTTAATGTTTACGTTTTTCTAAGGATCAAAGAAGCTCAATGACAAGATTAGTGAGAATCGTAGTCTGATTCCAAAGATACAATAAAATAAGCAACTTTTTAGGAGGAGAAGAAAAGTCCTGGACATACCTATTATACCCCATTCATACTGCACCAAAATCCCGGGTTTTTGCCCGCGGCGAGCTCAAACGACCCGGGTCTTGGTGCAGTATGAATGGTACAAGTCAAAAATCCCGGGTCTAAAAACCCGGGTCTTCAACCCGGGATTTATCGAGGGGTAATTCCCAGGTCGGACCCGGGTTGCCTGCACTATGAATGGCGCAACCCGGGTTTTTCAACCTGGGTTGCACAGAAAACAAGCTGATTGGCTGTCTGCCTGTCTCTGGAGGATGATGTCATCGGTGGGAGCCCGTGGAAGATTCAAGAAGGAGTTTAGGAGAAATGGTGGATGGTGGAGTGCAGATCAAGCTGAAGCAGAATTTAGAGTTTGTTGGAGAAAATTGCTTTTATTTCACTGAAAAAGTGTGTATTAACAGCAATTATGACACACTGGATGGAGGAAGAGGTGCGTGAGCTGCTGAATGTCAGAGGGGAGGAAGAAATTCGAAGGCAAGTGACTGGGACTGTGAAGGATGCCACAGTGTACTATAACATCGCCAAAATACTCACACAACATGGCATAAAGAGGACACAGCAACAAGTCCTGAACAAATTGAAGTCCCTGAGGAAGCAGTACACTAAAGTCCATGACCACAACAGGTGCAAAAGTGGCGCTGCAAGAATGGACTGGCCCTTTTATGACCAGTGCAATATGGTCTTTGGACATTCTCCTCTGACAAATCCAATTGCACTGTCATCTTCTAGCAATGTGGATGCGGCTATACCAACACCACCAGAGAGCACAGAGACAAGCGAGGCCGCAACGGTAATAATAGAAGATTCTATAGAAGACACCCCAGAACTGGAGTGCTTTGCCACAACAGATGACACCAACATTTCTTTGGAGGAACTGAACGATTCACAGCCATTCCCTGCTGCGCAAGTCGTTACAGATACTTCGCAAGAAACGCAGCCAGAACCAGTGCGGGTGTCAGAGTCTACGCCAGGTCCCAGTTTACGCTCCAACAGTAAGTATCTTTAATAATCTCACATAATAACCAACTATATATACATACCAATATATCTACATAATTGTCAAAAAAAAAATTAACTGTATAAACATAACTGCCAAAAACAGAGAACTATATCAACAGAAATGCAAGCCAAATACCAATAAATATATCTACATAACTTTAAAAAAAAAAAAATGTTTGAACATAACTGGCAAAAAAAGAGAGGTATATCAACATAAATGCAAACCAAATACCAATATATCTACATAACTTAAAAAAGAGAACTATATTAACTTAAAGCCCAAAAGACAAACATAATACACTCCAAAGTATTAAAACATTAACACGCATATGTTGCAGTGCAAAACTACTGGGCAAGAGGGAGGAGGCCTCAAGCACATATCAGCTAACAACACTGCTTTTTTGTTCTGCCACATTATATATTCTAATGTATGTTTTACTGTGTTTTTTTCTACGTACAGTTTACAATGTTCCTAAAAAACGCAAAAGGCCCAACAAAATGGAGCAAGCAACTAAAACAATGACAACTGTCATGATGGATCAACTGTGGGAGATGGACAGCACCATGAGGGAACACGAGAATACACAACTGCAGCGTTTCATGGACAATGAGCGGGATCTCCAGGACTCTTTCCTCATGCAAATCATGAACATGGAGGAACGCGTGCTACGCGAAAATCGTGACTGTATGATGGGATTCATGGACAGACTTCTCTCACGGGTGCAGGCACCTCCTCCAAGTCCTTACTATTATGACGGACATTATCCTATGTACCAGCGGGGGCAACCCATGTTAGGCAACAATAACCTTCCAAACCCGGTACAGAATACACAACATGCTCAACCTATGGGTAACCCCAACATAGAATACCCACCGGGTAACCAAACCACTCCACAACCAGAAATGCCACAATATCGGCAATTGTAATAATCACATACTTGCCAACTCTCACGGATTGTCCGGGAGACTCCCGCATTTTGCGAGAGTCTCCCGGACGAGTGTGGCAATCTCCCTGATAGGAAGGGGGAAAAATTTAGTTTAAACGCCGCGATTCACCCGGAATCGCGGCGTTTAGCCCCGCCCCCACTGTAAAATGACGCGATTTGCGTCATTCCGTCACGGGGGCGGGGCCAAAATGACGCGATTTCGCAGCCCCGCCCCCTGCACGCCCGCGTCCCAGCCGGCATCTCCCGGAAAAAGAAAAAAAAATGTTGGCAAGTATGAATAATCATGTTTTATGGACAAATGTTTAACAGTTAATTGTTATCATGTATGTTACGTGTGATCTGGAATCACGCTGTTAGCTTCACATATTACGTGAAAAGCAAATTTGCACTTACTGTTTGGGCACATTTGTGTCTTCTGTTTACTACTTGTGTATATATTATTTTTTTTTCTACATGCAAGTAAGCACTTTTGTATTGTGTCATTTTATATTTTTGTGAAGAGACATATAGGGAAATATGTACAAAACAAAATACAATATGTGAAATAAACATTTTTTTTTTTACTTTTACATTTGTGTGGTACATTCAAACAAGTGAGGTCAAATTGGCAGTGAGGGTGGTCCTAATAAGTTCAGTGCAAGTGGTACATCTATATATAAAAAGGGGCAGTAAATACATACAATATTGATAGCAAACAATAGTATATAAGCTTCAATTACAAAAACATCATACAACATTACACCTATATTTACCTCTCTAGGGAACAGCCAGCCATCTTGTCTTTCCTCAGCAATTTGGTAAAGGTCTGAATTTGCTAGAACTCTGGCGTCATGGGAACGTCCAGGCCAGCCGATGAAAACATCTGTGAAACTGACATAAAAAAATACATATAGCAAAGTTTTACAATACGCATTACACATGGCACAGTCACATAAAAAAAAACCATAAAAAATGCTTACCAATAGTTGTGGTCAACCACAGCCTGCAGAATGATGGAATGCCAGCCTTTGCGGTTGTAGTAATCCGCATGGTTGTCTGTGGGGGCAAAGATGGGGATGTGTGTCCCGTCTATGGCTCCAGCACACTGTGGAAACCCACGCTTCAGGAATCCTGCAATTGTATCATCCAGGCGCTGACCTTGCGCTAAGGAGATGAAGCGATGATACAGGGCTTCCAGCAATGCCGTGGTGACTTCATGCACTAGAGTGCACACCGTGGATATCCCCACTCCAAACAAGCAGGAGATTGTCCGGTATTCTCAAGGGGTAGCATACCACCACAACACAATAGAAAGGCGCCTACATGGTGGAATAGGTTTCCCAATGTTAGTGGCCTTCATTTGCTGCATAAAACAGCAAAAACACACTAGTAAACATGGACTCTGGGCTACACAAAAGTGAGTCGTCGGCCATGATGAAAAGTAATGTGGTAAACAATCACCACCCACTTTTGCATCATCTTTATGCGTCAAAAAGCCAGTCACCTTTCAATGACATCACCATTTTTCAGCCAATGAAAACTGCTCTGGTGATGACTCCCACAAATTGCCAGGGCACAGACTTGTGCAGTATGAATGGGGTCAACCCGGGAAATTCCCCGGGTCCGAGGTGCAGTATGAATGGTGTTTCTGAGCTGGGACGCTCCGAGCCCCGTCAAAAACCCGGCTTGAAAAACCCGGGATATTGCCGGGGCGGCAGTATGAAAGCGGTATAACATAGGCAAAATTTCTGTTTGGGTTTCACCCTTTGCTTTTACCTATCATTGCTTGTAGTGTACATGTGCATTTTCATATTTGCATATGATCCCTTTTCAGTTGGCTCATGATTCAACACAGAGGTCTGCTATAATTATTATTATCGTAGATTTGTAAGGAGCCACAGTGCTCCGCAGCCCCGTACAGTAGGGAAACCAGTACATACATAAAATAGGGACATAAAAGGTAGACAAAATAAATGCAGACATACAAACCAAGGGTATGAAGGACCCTGCTCATTAGAGAGCTCACATTCTAAATGGAAGAGGACACAGCTGAAACAAGAGGAACAAATGTGGCTCAGAGTTGAGATTGGGACAGTTGTGAGGGTGCATTAGTGTGATTAGTGTTATCGGGGATAAGGTCACCTCTAAAAAGAGATGGGTTTTCAAAGAGCATCTAAAGATTTGAAGGCTGTGGGAAAGTCTGATTGAGCGTGGTAGGAAATTCCATAATTGGTTAGCAGCACGGGAGAAGTCTTGTAGGCGGGAGTGAGAGGTGGTTACCAGAGACAAAACAAGGTGAAGGTCAGAGGTAGCTCTAAGAGTGTGGGGAGGGGGGGGAGAGTATTTTAATATGAGTTTGAGATATATGCAGGGATAGTGTTGTTGATGGCTTTGTAGGTAAGCGTAATTTCAATTTGATTTTGGAGGACACAGGGAGCCAGTGTAGGTATTTGCAAAGTGGTGCAACAGATGTGGTGCGGTGAAAGAGGAAGACCAGTCTTGTAGCAGCTGGATTGAAGTGTGGATATATGGCTATCCGGAATTCCAAATAGCAGGAGGTTGCAATAGTCAAGATGGGAGATGATGAGAGAATGGATAATAGTTTTGTTAGCATGTTGAGTAAGAAAAGGGAGTATTTTGGCAATGTTTTTAAGGTGGCATCGACAGGACTGGGAGAGAGTCTGGATGTGAGGAATAAAGCAGAGGGCGGAGTCAAGTGGGACACCAAGGCAGCGGGCTTGGGAGACTGAGGAAATTGTAGTGTTATTGACAGTGAGGGAGATTTGAGGGTAGGTGATGACTCTGGCAGGTAGGAACATGTTGAGCTTTAGGTAGCATTGGGACATCCATGTGGAGGAGGTAGCAGAAAGACAGTTGGTTACACGAGATGGAACAGAAGGAGAGAGGTCATGGAAAGAGATATAGATTTGGGTTTCATCAGTGTAGAGGTGGTATTGGAGGCCGAATGAGCGAATTAGTGCCCCAAGAGAAGAGGTGTACAGTGAAAAAAGTAAAGGGCCAAGAACAGATTATTGTGGGACCCCAACAGATAATGGTAGTGGAGGGTAGTATGTGCCAGAGGTAGGAACACTAAAGGAGCGGTTTGATATGTAGGAAGTGAACCAGGAAAGAACTGCATCACGAAGGCCAATGGAGTGAAGGGTGTGTAGGAGAAAAGGATGATCAACAGTATCAAAAGCAGCAGAGAGGTTCAGGAGAATGAGTATGGAGAAATTACTCTTAGATTTTGCAGTAAGTAAATCATTGGTCACTTTTGTGAGAGCAGATTCAGTGGAATGTGGGGGGCGGACGCCTGATTGCAGAAAGTCGAGAATGGAATGAGAGGAGAAAAAGTGTGACAGGCATTTATACACTAATCGGTCAAGTAGTTTGGAGGCAAAGGGGATGAGAGAAATAGGGCGATAGCTGGATAGAGAGGCTGGATCGAGAGATGGTTTCTTAAGAATAGGTGTGATCAGCGTTTATTTAAAGGAGGATAGAAATGTGCCAGTGGAGAGAGACAAGTTGAAGAGGTGAGTTAGAGGTGGTATGCAGTGGAAGAGAGGGAGTGGAGAAGTTGGGAGGGAATAGGGTCAAGTGGACAGGTTGTAGGGTCAGGTGATAAAATGAATGCAGAGACTTTGTCTTCAGTTACTGGTAAAAATGAATTAAGGGTGGATTGGGGAGTGTAGGTAAAGGTGGGTAGAGTAAGTGGAATTTGGCATGAGGAAATATTTTGTCGAATGGTGTCAATTTTGTCTTTGAAATAGTTGGCATAATCAAGGGCAGTGAGGGAGGAAGGGGTGCAGGTGGGCAGAGAAGTGAGTTGAAGTTGGCAAAGAGGTGACGTGGATTAGAAGACTGGGTGGATATTAGTGACTTGAAGAATGGTTGTTTGGCAATTGAAAGGGCAGTGCTATAAGATGAAAGGATAAATTTATAGTGGAGGAAATCGGGATAGGAACGAGATTTCCTCCAGTGGTGCTCTGCAGTGCGGGAATACTTTTGCAGGTAGCGGGTCTGCTTGTTGTGCCATGGCTGGGGTTTGGATCATCAGAGACTATATGTAGTAGCTGGTGCTGCATTGTCTAGGGCTGAAGTGAGTATTTTGTTATAGAAGGAGACAGTCTCATTAGGACAGGACAATACATTCATTGGATAAAATAGTTGTTTTAGTGAAAATGAGAAGTGGATTGGGTTAAGAGTACTTAGAAATGCGTGACAGAAGACTTAAGAGCAGATTGTGCTTATATTCTGCTGATCCTGGTCATCTGTTGAATGTCTATCCTAAGAGGTTGGGAAATGCCAGGCCCTAACCTGTTCTGGAGAGGTCAGATTAGGGGTCTCTAAAACCTCTCCCTCTTTTGAAATTCCAAACATCTGCTCTTATCCTGTCATTACCCATGGGCCTTCGGGTTCCATTCACACCTCCACTCTGTTCGATTCTGGAGCAGCTGAAAATTGTATTTAATTTTCTTTAATTTCACAGGGTTCCATAGCCGTTGTACCCCTGGAGGTTGCTGTTTCTATTGCAGCCATCGATGGGTCCCGCATAGCTGATGGAATCGTAGAGTTCTGCACTAAACCTGTCAGTCATTCTCCAAATCAGGGCATTACATCGAGAACAAATCTCCTTCCACGTCCTGCCCTCAATCCCTACTCCCATCATTCTGGGGTTGCCGTGGCTCCAGCAGCATTCTCCCCAAATGGATTGGCCTACTTCTCACTTAAAGATACCAGATACTTAAAGTATCTGGTATCTGGGTGCAGGCATCCAACATTCATGTGCCTCTATTGTTGAAGAAATTTCATAAGAAGTTTCCCATGAAGCCTAACGGTAGGCGTGCAGTGTCCACCTTTAAAGGGGGGATACTGTCACACGTCGGGTAGTCAGGCTGTCTACCCGATGCCCGGCGCACTTTCCTGGTCCCCGCTGTTATGATCTGCCTTATAGTTTTGTGTGCATTTTACCCTGTGTTATTATTTGCCTTGTTTTCCTGTGTGCAAATTACCCTGCAGTACCTGTGATCCTCCAGAGGTGCTGTTGTTTGGCCTTCCTATCAGGGGTTAACCAGCACTGCTTATTAATCATCCACACCTGTCTGTGGCCTATATATGCCTGCATTTTCCTGTATCCTTTGCTGGTCATTGATGTTCCTAGCCTGCTCATGGGTCTCTCTGTTCCTGGATTACCTGCATGTTTCTGGCTGCTACTACAAACTGGTTTCAGTTAAGTCACTGCTGCATTTCATTATTATTTACTGCTTGTTTACCAAGATCTGGAAATCCATTGTTCCATTCAGCCTGAACTGTTACTGTTTATTTTGCCTTACCTGGATTATACTTTTCTGCAATAAACAGTTTAAAACGTTTATATGACGTGTCTGGCTCCATGGCTGTAATTAAGAAAATGGTTTTGAACAGAACCCTAACACCCGCTGACAGTTCGCTCCGTCCCGACTGTCGCCATCTTTGTTTCATGCGCAGTCCCGATCTATTCATCTCCTCCTCTACTAACTTCCTATTGGCTGACTCATTTTGGCTCCAAATTCAAAAGGCAACTCCTCCTGGAGTCTGATGCCTGTTCTTTAAGTTACCTGCTAGGTACTTGACTCGGCTGCATTGCTCCTGCTGGGTGTTTTCTCTTCTTTGGATTGTATCCCGCAGTAACCTGTTGTCTGCAGAGTTGACACTCATCCGTGAACTACATCACTATCCCAGTCGAAATTTGCTGTCCGTTGTGCTGGCTCTTCATCATTCCTGCAGTAACCTGTTATCTGCTATCGCTGACCTCTCTTTATATACCCCTATAGGGTTTCGCCTGGTACTCTCAGTGAGGGCAGCGACCTGCGGGAAAGACGCAGCTAAGACCAAACCGTCTTGTGGTGGCCTCTGGTGAAAACTGTCTCCCCCTTAGACTCCGCGCCTCACTGAAGTAGTGATAATCTAGACAAACCTAGGACCCAAATTCCTAAACAGTGACTGGTCTCAACACAAATTGGACATAGGCCAGGACTGGGCACACAACTTGGAAGGAGACCTGCACTGGGCACACGACTTGGAAGGAGGCCCGGACTGGGCACACGACTTGGAGGGAGGCCCGGACTGGGCACACGACTTGGAAGGAGGCCTGGACTGGACAGCACTGTAAGAAGCCTCAGAGCAGACAGCACTGTAAGAAGCCTCAGAGCAGACAGCACTGTGAGAAACCTCAGAGCAGACAGCACTGTGAGAAGCCTCAGAGCAGGCAGCACTGTGAGAATGTGGGTGTGGTGATCTTCAGGGCCAAAAGAGCTATGTCATGGAGACTCTAGGACTACTATATTCCGCGTCTGCTTCTTTTCCCCTTATCCAATGTCTCGATTGGAACACTTAGTATTCTGAGCAATTAGCCCCTCCACATTTATCCTCCTCTCTGTGACGCCGCTTTTATATTTATTGTGCCTCATGGTTTATGATGTATTTGATTAGCGACATTTGAACTGCCCCTTCCTCCTTGGTGTCCTCCCTCCCCATTACTTTCCCTGCTATTATGGATGTGTCTTGGTTTTGGTTTTGTTCCACTACAAATTTAAAATTTTAATCAAATCTATATTGTTATAAAGAAAAAGTGCAAGTGTGTATGGACCAAACACATAAAAATTTCTCAATATTAATCCCTTAGTACTAGATTTTCTTCTCGCATGCACAAGTATCTTCCTGAGAGATGGAGGAAAAATAAAACAAGAGAAGGCAGATAGTGTAGTAGTATTCAATAAGCGAGTAGTGCAGTACTGCATACAAATGGGTGCGTGCCAAAAAGAGATAGAAATATTGCTTATCTCAGTGGAGATGTCTACAGAGGACAATAGCATAGTGTAGCATATTGAAAAATAATTTTAAAAGACAATTAAGTTAAAATCATGTACAATGACATAAATAAAAATGGATTAATTCTTCCTGCCGAAATGCTTTAGTATGAATCTCCTCACAAAATTGATTGGGTTTATAAATGTGACGAAACGAGTTTGATAACACCTTAAACAACTTGTCCCTTGTTTCTCATAAAATGTGGAATATAAAAACATGTACTTTTTATAACCCTGTTTTTGTTCTCCAGCTCACCAGAGAGTACAACTGCAGTGTTTAATTACATGTGGACATTGTAGTCATGCCTATATAAGAGACATCTTCATTCCATGTTACCCATTGTAAAAATGTGTTTGTTGTTATTGCAGTGATGCTGTTATGCATTGTTCTCAAATTGAAGCCAGGTGGGTTATCGGTAAAGATCAAGTGGGATCCAGTTGCAGGATACAGATGAGGGGGCTGTAGCTACATTCTTTCTCCCCCTCTTTTCTCTACAGGAAACATGGAACAGCTGAAGACCCTGTGATATTACAAAGCAGTGTAAGGGGTTAATTGCAGGAGGGTCTGAGTGCTATCCAAAATATGAACGTAGGGAAGGCCAATTAGTATCTATTGTCCTCCACTGGACTAGTCCAGACATTTTTCTGGAACCCAGCAGGATAGTCACTGTGCAATTACAGCTCAGCTCCACACCACTCTCCTCCAACCCCCTAGCCCAGCACCCACCAGTGTTCAAGAAAGAGAGAGCCAGGGATTAGCCCTGGGAGGGGACAACACTGTGGAAATTTGACCCTGAATATAAGAAGCCACTCCAGGGGGAGGAGGGCAGGGTTGGGTGCGATGGTCATTCTGAGGAGGCATTCATGAAAAGTGTAAGGTGGCTGGTGTTGAGTTGCTGTTCTCTAAAAGTGAACTACATATGCAGCTGAGAGATATCCACGGGTTTTATATTCTGCAATTCACGACAGCCAGGTGACTAACTTCTTAAGCTAGTGGGGTGAGGGACAGATAATGTGTTAAACCTTCCTAGCATTTATTTACTGTGTGTATATAATATTTTAGTGATTGTTTTATTACAATAAATGTGTGATAGGATATAAACAACTTATGGTATAAATGTATTTAAAGGAAATTGCACAGGACACTTATTTATATAATTGCCAATGCATTTATTTTTGATATTGTGTATATTTTGATATAGGAAATCCTTATTTCTGAGACCAGGGTAAGAAATTTGTTTCTTGTTTAACCTTGCTAGAGGAGGTGTATTATTTATGTAGGTATATATCTGATACAATAAGCCTTTGTGAATGGAAGTCTTTTGTGTATTGTGATATGGGGAAATGGCTTCTTTGGGGTTTGTACCTTTCTTTGGGAATGTGTATTCAACACTGTCTGAAGAAAAGATTCATGTTCATTAGACTTGCTAGTAGATTTCCTGCTTCTGAAATAAAAAGCAGGAAATCACAGCAAGGTTTTAGGATATCACAGATAAGTATAAATATTGTTAGCTTTGAATTGCATGTAAATCCATTGTTGGATAAACAAATTGCATCCTGATTCTAAAAATAACTCAGACCTCAAGGGGGCTGGCTTATCCAGTGAGGCTGCGTTTAAATGTGTATAAAAACAGCACTGTTTTGTATTGTAAGTTGTTCTTCTGATTTCATCTGACCTTAGCACTGGTACCTCCAATCAGTGTGCCTGCAAACAAACATCACTTGCTTCAAAGAACTGCTTGAAAATATCTTCCATGCTGAAAATCCTGTGACAAATTAGACCCAAAATCGAATCCATTCCCGGCTGTTTCTGAGGTTTGAACCCAGCTTTTCCGGTACCACAGCTCTGCCTGCTACCCTGTAGCTCTGGTCATTGTGATAGGCCAGGGGGGATCCATTCACAGCAACCCTGACCCATACTAAGAGGTCAGGAGTACCAGCCCAGGTACACTAGTAACGGGGTACACAGTTACCCAAAAGAAACCCGGTACTGGATGCCGGTAAGGAGTTCAGCGGTGGCAGCATTTGTAAGCCCCTCCTACTGCAGCAAGAGGGTGCATTTGGGATAACGAAAGAGAACGGTGGCAAAGTAAGCCCAGCCAGTTCCCAGCAGCAACAAACAGGTGGCATAGGTTTCAACACTCTGGACAAAATGCCACCCAATAACGACCCCCTGCTGGGCCTTTAGCCAGAGCAGGCATTTGATACTTCATCAAAAAACTTAGTTAGCATTTCCGGCTATCAGACTCCCTCCCCACATATGCCTAAGTGGAGATTTCCTCTAGCAACCTTACAAATCCAATGAATGACACTTCCATACCAAACACATTCTAATGTAACACGATAAGTGCATTACAAATTATACATCGGTGCCTGCACCTCTGATTGAAATACATTTCTACAATAAATTATTTCCACATGATCTAGCCATAAATAAGTTATTTATCAGTGATCCAGTCACAGCTGAGTAATACAATGGTCAAAGAGGTTTGTTTATAAACAATTAAATGTTATCACAATGTCGGTGTCTTTTTTAAAAAAAAATTTAACCATTTTATTTTAAGGTGCACTTCAGGTCCCAGAAGGCATGGGATGCCAGCCTAGGTAGGTTTGACTTTGGGAACAGTGGGGATTTTATTTTTTACAATTTGTAATTTATAAAAACAAACTTGTATAGATGTCAAGCAACACCACATTGATGATACTGCCTGTCATCCCCTCCAAAAGATATGCTTAAAACGTAAGGTATACTTTAAGTGTATCTTATTCAAGTGTATGCAGTTTGCGTAAATTTGTCTCCAAATCTACATGAGGCCCAGAATGCATGTATCCCGCATCGCACCGTGTGGTTCATTGTGTTCATTGGTTTCCCTTGGTTACTGCTACTGCTCTCATCGGACACCATCTTGTCTAGTGGTCTGCGCATGCGCTACCCTGGGAACCTTCAAACCACTGTTCAGCGGTGATTGGATCATCTGCAGCCAGTTCCCTTTATAATGGCCCTCCTCCGTTTAATGGGTGTCAGATCATCAGGTCTCTCTACCTGATAGGAAGCATCTCCTCTGACTCCTGTTCAGCTACTCCCGTGGTTCCTGTCAGCGTTTACTGGTTCAGCTCATCGCTTTTCAGCAATACCTGTGCAGCTCACCGCTTCTCAGCATTACCTGTGCAGCTCATCGCTTCTCAGCATTTCCTATGCAGCTTTACGCTTCTCAGCGTTTACCGGTGCAGCTCACCGCTTCTCAGCCTTACCTCTGCAGCTCATTGCTTCACTGCCTTGTTGGTTCAGCTTATTTCACAAGTCAAGACCTGTGGCTTCACTGCAGAGCATCGCTCATCATTGGTCCTGTTTCAGTTATAACACCTGTGTGGATCTCAGTGCTCCAGCGCTCTGCAGTTCATCACTTCACTACTAGTTCCCTTTTGCCTTACAGTTGCTTGGTGGTTCTGCGCATTATCTGCTCTGCATCCCCTAGAAGACTGCGACCTGCGGTTGAGAGCAGCTAAGACCATATTCCCTTGCGGGAATCCCTGTTGAATACCTCTCCTCCGTTAGACTCCGCACCTCTGTGAGGGTAAGCTGTCCCTCGAGCAGAGGCCAAAACCATTCCCACTATCTGTCATTCGTGACAGCATTAGTTTTGTCTTCTAACAGACAAGAAGCTACATGTTCAGTTAGGAAAAGTAGTCATTGAGTTAATTTAGAACTGATTATGTTCATTTTCATTTTGACATTATGGGCCTGATTCATTAAGGAACATATATGCTGATACGTGCCATATCTTGCTTAAAATTGCTCTGCGCATGCCCAGAACTGGACAATACATCAGTGAATGCAGAGACATCCAATTAATCTTCAAGCGCAATGAACCATTCACGTGGATGTTTACTGTAAGTGGTTACACAGTATTTCATCTGCTAATCTTGTACTCACCTATCACACAGAATGCTGCATGACTACAGTGCAGTTCTTTCACATCCATACACACCTTTTATCTGCCAGTACCTATTCATCAGGGCAGTAGGACCCTAAAACTAAATGTGGTACACACTATGCTGTTTGTTAGTTAATTTTTTTAAGGTTGGCGTATGACTTGTTAACATATCAAAACTCTGTTACACAAATGAACACGCTAGCGCAGACTATGCTCTTTGCTTACCAATAGAGTATACAATTCACATAAGCAGCATTCATATGGTTAACATGGCCAATCAATATTTTTCTTCATAAAAAAGGCTTATGGATTTGTGGAGTATCAAGGACAAAATGTATTAAATGTTAGATTTAATATGAAAGGGTACATGGCATTTGGATATAATAAAAAAGCATAACAAATTACATACAAAATTGAATTGCAATACAGTCATAAAACAAAAGATATAAAGATTACAGATATATAACATTGCTCACATGCCTGAGACAAGACAGAATAACATGGACAGTCTTCAGTTAAATTGAGTCCCCAGAGCTTACAATTTGCAATATTAAACACAGGATATATAAACCTGTTTCACTAAGAGAGCACCCAGAAGGGCAGTGTCAATGCTAATGTGGCAGGGGCAAACGCAGGATTTGAGGAGGGGGGTTTCCACAGCACACCACCAGTGAGCGTGACCAGCATGCATGTGGGTGTGGCTATAATTTTAGACAGTGCTAGGTAGCTCTCCAACTCTTCCAATTCCCCTTTAAATACACGAGGAATGCTGCGTGCACTACTGTTAGGTGCATGCAGCTCCCCCTTCATGAGTAGAGCAGTGTGAAGTGGGACATAACTCCCAACTGTCTCTGTAGTCGGGACGAAGTCCTGACTGAGTAGGTCAGTCCCCAAACTCAGGACTGCCCCACCAGAATCAGGACAGTTGGCAGAATGTCCTGCTCTCTCCTACCTGTTCTTCCCACTTTCAATACTTGTTCCTGCCGCTTAGGTCCTAAGCTCAGTTGTGCTTGTCTGGATCCTGGAATGTTGGTTCCCTCTTTGGACATGACACATAGAAATATCAGCAATAAGTTAACACAGTAGGCCTCCCTGCCTCTATGCAGTCCGACATTAAATCAAAACAATTCATGTTTTATTATTAGTGCCCCTTTCCTGTAACCAGCCCCTGTAAACTTATTTTATTCACCTTTAATAAAAAGACCCATTTCCCCCAAACAACCCCAACATTAAATTAATAGTAATCACATTTATTAAATAAACCTATTTCCTACCATACATTAAATAACTTGCATTCACTTTTAAGAAATAGCAATCCTTTTTCCAAAACTCTGCCACACATTTAATTAATAGCGCCCAAACCACCCCAACATTAAATTAATCATCCCACCCTACATTGATATGTCTGCACCAACCCCACTATTACATTAAATTGCCCCACCATCACCCCACAAACAAAATAACACACATTTATTAGCCACTACCTACCTCACACATTACATTTCCACAAGCCCCTTGTGCCCTCACACACACTACATTGCCACAAGCCCCCTGTGTGGGGGAAAAGAAAGGTAATAAAAACATAAGGCACACCAGGCAGGGCAGGGGTTTCAAGAGACTAGGAAGGAACCCCCCCCCCCTGTGTGCGCCCCTGTGTGGGGGAGGAAATTTCCCCTGGATGTGAATCATAGTTTGACCAAAAAAATTGTTAATGAACCAGTTGTAACCTCCCACACATTTGGCATAAGAAATGATATTATGACATCATTAAATCTCATTTAGGAAAATATATGATTACAGTAGGTTCTGTATACACCACTTAACACATTATGCATTTTTTGGCCCTTAAATTGGCACCAAGATTTCCCAAATCATGGAATATGAAGAAATTGTTCTGATATTAGATAATTTCTATATAAACGTATAGGTAGCTGGTGTCCTTTGGGTTTGGCTCTGGCTACCGAGCATGCAGTTTTCACTGTCCCATAGATAAACTCCAGAGCCGGATAGTGGCAGTTCCTGCGCAGAGTATTGAAATTACCGAAACTTTTACTGTACTGCCACTATCTGGCTCTGGAGTTTATCTATTGGACAGTGTTTCCTATTCCAATAAGGACGATATTCATTACAGACTGGTCTACTTTTAGTTTGAATATATCATCCTATTAGGTCTTACCACCATCTATTGCTTTATAATCCAGCAATGAGCATTTATTTTCCATAATTTTTATGAATTAGTATATTTTAATCAGGTCTCTATATATTTTTATATTTTTGTATATACCTGTATATTGTTTAATTTTATGTCTGTGTATGAATAAATTATTTATGAAATTGTATGGGAATGCGACTAAATATGTTTTAGTAAGAATTTCTAGCGCAGTCACAACACACATCCATCTATTTGTTCTTTTATTGGGTAACAGCACTAACCTATGTGACAGCTGCTGATAATTGCTATTTATTTATGCGTTAGAGCATATTCTGAGTATTGTCTGTGGTGTATGTGTGAAGCACGGCTGGACTTATTTCTCGTGTGACGTAACTATACCTCTAGCCCAGTGGTTCCCAAACTGGGTGCCGCGGCTCCCTGGCGTGCCGTGGCAGTCTCACTGGGGTGCCGCGGCTGGGGCCGGTGGTAAGGAAGACGGGGGCAACTTGTCAATAATTTTGACTTGGGGGTGCCTTGAAAAAATTATGGAGACCCTAAGGGTGCCTCGAACTGAGGAAAGTTTGGGATCCACTGCTCTAGCCAATATTTTATTTCTTTGCATTTACCAAAATTAAGCGGATGCTTGTTTACAGGGTTTTTTGCACATGACACCACAACACAGGTGCAGGCCTTTAGCGGTATGTTTATTGTTTTACATATAAATATGTGTCATTCTAGCAAAACAAGTAGTTGCAAATGTTTCTGTTTAGGACATTAACATGACAATCATGTTAGTCTAGGCCTATGTCATTTAATAGTTAAAAGAAAAACCCTAGTGCACCTAAATGTCTGTAATACTGGTGTTAACCCTGAGGTAGCTCTATTTGGGTGAAATGCGTAGGTTCCTACAAATCTACATCTTGACATTTTTTTTTATAAGAGTTGAGCATTAATGCTTCTACATAACCGTAATATAATCATGGCCAAAAGACAAGCATAGTTCCTGGCATTCTCTGCAGTCTAATAACATCTAAAGGAACGTAGGAAGGAGCAGCACAAATATAGGTGCCGTCTCCCTAAGAATATCTGGAGTTAAGAACTGCCCATCGCTCAAACATATGCACCTGAAGCATACAATCTCATACCCAACCTGGGGTTAAATGTATCAAACTGCGAGTTTGCCAGCGTGTTGAAATCGCGGCAAATCGCCGGTGTTTACCCGCAATTTTTTTTTAAAAAAACTGGAAATGTATCAAGCTGCGATTTTGAGACTCATGTTCAAAATCGCTGGTCATCTCCGGCGATTTTGAGCGCTGTAAACACTGACGAGTTTAGCTAACTCTCCTGTGTTTGGCAAACACATCACTGTTACACTGCCCTGGTAAAAAGTGAAAGAACAGATAAAAGTTAAAAAAAAAAAAAAGCGTGAGGTCCCCCCACTATTTATGCTTAACCCTAGTGCTGCCTTACTAGTGCTGGTCCCGTGAAAATCGGGGAAAAATTTTGCGTGGGGTCCCCCCGATTTTCACTTTACCAGCACTAGGCAAACCAGCCAGGGTTGGCGGCACTATAGCAGAGGGACGCGCGGCAGGGGTCCCCCTGCCATAATGACTAACCAATCCTAGGCTGTTCAGCGCTGGGCTGGATTCCCTAGGGAGTGGGGTCTGCTGAAAAAAATGAGCGGGCCCCCCCCTAGAAAGAACCAGCCCAGTGCTGATAGCACAAGGGCTCTTCTTACTACCCCTGGGCTGTGGGTAGTAGGGTAATACGGCGGTAAATAGTAGAAAAAAATAAACTGACACCAATTTTGTTTGTGGAACTACAAGTCCCAGCCAGCCAGGTTGCCCTAAAAACTGTGGCCATGCTGGTGCTTGTATAACTACAAGCACCAGCATACCCACGGCAGCCAGGGCGTGTTGGCACTTGGAGAACCACAAGTGCCAACATGCCCTGAAATTCCTGGCTTGCTGGGCCCTGTAGTTCCACAAAGAAAAAAGTTAACAAAACAACAACACCCTCATACAAACCACACATATTTATTAAAAATAAAAAACCCACAATAAAGACATTAACAACCCTCTATTTAACCACAACTATTTAATAAAAATAAAAAAAAAACAAATACTTACCAATGATGTCTTCTTTCTTGATCCAAAGTGTCCTTGCTTGCCCCAGTCCCTTATTATTTGTACATCCATCTTGCCGGCTTACCCCAGTCCCAGCCATTTGTACCTCCATAAACGAATCTGTGCCAACTGGAACACTTCGCCCAGAAGGGGCACATATTTGTAATATCCCGATTCTTTAGTCTTGATTGAAGTTAAAAAAAAAAAAAGCCAGGAGCCGCCGCAAACACCTCCTACCTAATAGAAGGTCCGTTCCGCAATGCTCTTACGCTGTTTGCGTAAGAGCTAAGTACTGTATTATGGTATTTTCCCACGCTAATGGGGAAATCACATATTACCGTATTTAGCGATTACGCAATTAACGTAGCGCATTGCGCATGCGCTACGCTATTTGCGTAAGCTGTAATACAGTAAATACAGCTTACGCAAGTAGCGTAGCGCATTCGCAATGCGTGGGAAGATACCATAATACAGTACTTAGCTCTTACGCAAACAGCGTAAGAGCATTGCGGAACGGACCTCCTACTAGGTAGGAGGTGTTTGCGGCGGCTCCTGGCTTTTTTTTTTTTTAACTTCAATCAAGACTAAAGAATCGGGATATTACAAATATGTGCCCCCTCTGGGCGAAGTGTTCCAGTTGGCACAGATTCGTTTATGGAGGTACAAATGGCTGGGACTGGGGCAAGCCGGCAAGATGGATGTACAAATAATAAGGGACTGGGGCAAGCAAGGACACTTTGGATCAAGAAAGAAGACATCATTGGTAAGTATTTGGTTTTTTTTATTTTTATTAAATAGTTGTGGTTAAAAAGAGGGTTGTTAGTGTCTTTATTGTGGGTTTTTTATTTTTAATAAATATGTGTGGTTTGTATGAGGGTGTTGTTGTTTTGTTAACTTTTTTCTTTGTGGAACTACAGGGCCCAGCAAGCCAGGAATTTCAGGGCATGTTGGCACTTGTGGTTCTCCAAGTGCCAACACGCCCTGGCTGCCGTGGGTATGCTGGTGCTTGTAGTTATACAAGCACCAGCATGGCCACAGTTTTTAGGGCAACCTGGCTGGCTGGGACTTGTAGTTCCACAAACAAAATTGGTGTCAGTTTATTTTTTTCTACTATTTACCGCTGTATTACCCTACTACCCACAGCCCAGGGGTAGTAGGAAGAGCCCTAGTGCTATCAGCACTGGGCTGGTTCTTTCTAGGGGGGGGGCCCGCTCATTTTTTTCAGCAGACCCCACTCCCTAGGGAATCCAGCCCAGCGCTGAACAGCCTAGGGTTGGTTAGTCATTATGGCAGGGGGACCCCTGCCGCGCGTCCCCCTGCTATAGTGCCGCCAACCCTGACTGGTTTGCCTAGTGCTGGTAAAGTGAAAATCGGGGGACCCCACGCAAAATTTTTCCCCGATTTTCAGGGGACCAGCATTAGTGAGGCAGCACTAGGGTTAAGCATAAATAGTGGGGGGACCTCACTCTTTTTTTTTTTTACTTTTATCTGTTCTTTCACTTTTTAACACTGCCAGGGCAGTGTAACAGTGATGTGTTTATACAACACGCTGCTATCAAGCAGCGTGTTGTATCTGGCGTGTTTAGAAGCAAACTCTCCTGAGTTTGCTAACTCGTAGCTTCATACATTGTAGACTTGTATAGCTGCAGTGGCAAACAGTGGTGAGTTTGATCTCTGGCGATTTTGCAAGTAGCGATTTTGACAGAAGCAGAACTCTGCCGATTTTGTATGAAAACTCAGTTTCATACATCGGCGAGTTTCAACTCTCCCGAGAAAATCGCTGGAGTTACAAACTCGCAGTTTGATACATTTACCCGCTGATATTTAAACACTGACCAGCCAATCAATTTAATCAGTCAAAAGTGGTAGAGAGCTCAGTGCTTAGTTTTAGTTCTGTTTAACAACAAATCAGTATAAAAAGAAAAATGCAAATATTAATACAATATAAAACATGCATAATCATTATGCATAAAAATATAGTAAAACAATAGTACACTGACGCATAGCGAAATCTTTTAGCTATATTAATTATACCAGGAATCTAAAGAGCAAAAACTGAAATAGAAGACTATATCAATGATAGATTATTCATTTATAAATCAGATATTAGTGTGAATTTAATAATGCCCCAACTAAAATTACAACATTTATGGGTTGACACTATTTAAAAATTAATTAGAGGTTATTTGAAAGTAATATACAAATATAATAATAGTTTAAAATGTGCTCTCTAATGAGAATTCAATACAGATAACATTGGGAAATATAGAACATATATAATATATTGGCTTAATTTTGTTTGGTGTATATATGTCTTTAAAAAGAAGAAGAGCTAGGGGAAAGGCATGACTGCCAAAATGGCCAGATGATTTTGCGAGAGCTCTGGTATCTCTTTTAAACAATCATTTTTTTGCTAGAAATGCAGATAGTATAGAGTGTGCTTAAGCTGTAGAGCCTGCAATTGTTTCTGTAGAAGACCCAGTGAAACACCATAGCTTGCTCTACCCCTGGAGCACCGGATTGGTGCCATCCCAGCAGCCTCACTGTCTATCACTCTGTGGTGGCCTGAAACCTCCCCGTTGGCATTTCAGACATCATCTTTTCCTATAATAGATAGATCACCTGATATGAAGACTCGAATTTCAGCGCTAAAGACCCAGCCTGTTGAGAGTGTTGGTGCACCAAACCACTAGCTCCCACCTAGGAGACCTCTGCTCCATAACTGGAGTGAACTCTATTGCAGGTACAATATATGACAATTTGGGGCACACAGAAACCTACACATATTGTGGAAGATGGGCAGACAACAAAATAGAGTAAAGGTCAGACACATCCAACACTTTTACCTCATACTTACCACTCCCGGAAACTTGTTTCCAGGAGAGGGGGCGTGACTGGAGGGCGGGAGGGGGCGGGGCGAGGCCAATCGCATCATTTTGGCCCCACCCCCGCGAAAAACGTAAGTTGTGTCGCGGGGGGTGGGGCCAAAATGACGCGATTGGCCTCGTCCCGCCCCCTCCCGCCCTCCAAAATGGCGTTATTCACAGAGAATCGCGTCAAATGACGTGATTCTCAGTGAGATTGGGATGCGGGAGAAATGCCAGCTTGCCCGGGAGCCCGGGAGACTGACCCGAATTTCGGGAGTTTCCCGGACTTTCCGGGAGAGTTGGCATGTATGTTTTACCTGCTGATAAATGTTCTTCAACAGTTCTTCCCGAGGGGAGCATAAAGTGTTCTCTGCTCACTGCTCACGTTAAAATGGGGCTGACAAAGTAATACGTCATCAAGTGTAATATTAGCCACCATTTTCAAAGCCTAAGGCAGTAAAATGAATTGAACACCAGCAAAATAAAACTGCCAAAGTATAAAACTTCCACAAGACACTATAAATCAGAATTCTCTGTTTCAAAAGCCTTACCTAGTGGACAAGTCTATACTTATCATATGTTATCTAATATTATACATATATCGATTTTAATAAAGGCCGAGATGAACAAACAATTGTCTTTAACAAATCGTGCATAATAAGAGTTTAAACTATTTTACCAAGTCTCCTATTTTGTAATACAACACCCCCATCTAGTAGTCAATAAATATATTGCGCCTTCTAATTATAATGAATTGAAAACAAACCTATTATGCATTAATTCAGCTCATAATACGCACCTTAACTTCGAAGAGCCCAATGTAATATAATTGTGACCTATCTGCGTATCTACCAAGATGACTAATTTGTTAATAACTCCCACAAAGGTCCAGTGTGGAAAGGGAGATGGAAAATGTTGCAAAAACAGTGCAAACACTAGTAGAAAGACACAAGGAAAAGATCACTGTGACTCGTATAATAACACTAGCAAAACTTCTCTAATGTTAAACCTATATCTAAAGATTATACTCTCAGCTCACTCATTATTATCGTAGATTTGTAAGGCGCAACAGTGCTCCGCAGCGCAGTACAGTAGGAAAAACAGTACATACATAACACAGGGACATACAAGGTATGTAAAATAAATAAAAAAGGTATAGGGATAACAGCACTGCTCTAAGAAAATGTAAAGCTGCCAATGTGGGTCTGTGTGGGACGAATTCCAAACTTCCCAATAAACTAAAATCCAAATACCAGATTATTGACCCACAGCGCTATGAATCACGGTCTGAAAAATGAAAGTGGGGTGCAAAAATAGCTGAACTAATAATACTATTAATAACAACAGTAGGCACTCTGGAAATAACCAGAAGGGTTTAATAAATAAGTCCCTATATGATAGCTAAAAATAATACATAATATGTATGACAAAAAAGGGGAAAAACAAAAAACAAAAACCAGGGGAAGTATAGTTCCAACAGCAAAAAATAAAAACCAGTAATGATGTAAGCCAGTAAAAACCACAATTCCAGCACTGTAGATGGAAGGCTGAAGGTTACCTCTGTATATGTCTCAAAAACGGGTGTCTAAGTTCGTAAGTCTGTACAGCCCTCCGGGGCTAGGAATGGAGGCTCTCTCTCTCTCCGGAAACGGTGCCCCGCCGACTGTAGCTGGATTCAGTGATCTCACTTTCTCTTCCTGTATCCTGGAATGCAAGCCTGCGTTCCAAGTGCCGCACTTCCATGAAAACAAAGGGTATGAAAAAGACCTATTTTGTATAATGAGATAGTCAGAACTATAAAGAAAACTATGGAACCGCTGATGCAACAGCAAGCAAATAAACTCACAGGTGCTATTCAGGAACTAAAGGATCAAGTTTCACAAACATCTCAAGACCATGTTCAAACTAGAGATGCTCACTGACCCCCGTGTTTTGGTTTTGGTTTTGGTTTTGGATCTGGATTACCGTCGTCTTTTGGTTTTGGTTTTGCCAAACCGCCATTGCGTGTTTTGGTTTTGTTTGGTTTTGTTTTGCTATTGTCACGGGCACTAGGAGTCTTTACCCAGGGATCACCAGGTGGTAGGCTTACCAGAGCAATGTAGATGGTAATAGGGTACTCTGGTAGCTGGGTGATCACGGAACAGAAGATGGTGGATGATGAGATGCTCAGGAAAGTCTATGACTAGCAACACTGGTAATATGGAGGTAGTAGTACACGAGGAACTGTATGGACAAGGACACGTGAAGGTAGTCAGTGGTCTGCGATAGCAAGTTGTACCACTGCTATAGTGAGGAGGAATGTCCAACAGAAACGAGGAGGTGAGAGAGTCAGCGGTCTGCGGATAGCAAGTTGTACCGCTGTCTGAGTGAAGGAATGGAATCCAAGTGGAGGTATCCGGGGAGTCAGTGGTCTGTGATAGCAAGTTGTACCACTGCTGTGTGAGGATACTGGAACAGGTGATACTGGAAACAGGGATCAGTGGTCTGCTACTAGCAAGTTGTACCACTGAATATATATGTGAGGAGGTGCACGGGGAGAGGCTGCAACACAGGATATACACAGGCACCTTATACACAATCCACAGTAACATGCACAATATATATAAATGACTGAACAGCTCTGCAAATATAGAAAGTCTCTTGAAGTAGTCCAGCACAAGTTAACACAGTCAATGATGGCAATAGACTCAGCGGCTAGCAGACTCCAGAGGAGAACCAACACAGTCCAGCAAGATATGCAATACACCAGCACAGTCAATGAGAAGTATGCATACCGTGGTTCAGAAGCAGGCAGTCAGATAGGAGTGCAGCGATACCTGAGCGGCCAGAGGCCGGCTGGATGAGAAGTCCCAGGATAGATGAGGCAGCGGTCTAGTAGGTGCAGCGCACAGGTAAGTAGACCAACAGGGACACGAATCCACAGGAATCAGTAACACGTGGAACTGGACTCATGGAGGACCCAGGAGAATGGAGATGATCCAGCAGAGGAGTAGTTGATGAGATATAAATCCAATGCTGACAGGAGGGTAGAGACCAGCGGGACACGTGAAGGCGTGGAGAGCGGATCAGCAGTAGATGGGTGATAGCGCGGTCAGCAGCAGCAGGACTCTGCGGTACACGGAGGTAACCAGTAGCAACCAATAGGTGTCAGTAGCGATGGAACACGGGAGAGCAGAGTAGACCAGGAGCTGTTGATCACGGAGAGTAGCGGATGGCAATGAGAGCAGCAGTCTCGAGGAAACACAGGAGAGCTGAGAAGAGACTGCAGTGCACAGGGGCAGCGGATAGGAATCAGCTAACTTGTCACGATGATGAACACAGGCGAGTTGCAAGCTGGAGGCTGTAGTGCACAGAGACAGCGGATAGGAATCAGCTAACAGTCACGATGATGAACACAGGCGAGTTGCAAGCTGGAGGCTGTAGTGCACGGAGGCAGCGGATAGAAATCAGCTAACAGTCACGATGATGAACACAGGCGAGTTGCAGGCTGGAGGCTGTAGTGCACGGAGGCAGCGGATAGGAATCAGCTCACAGACTTGATGAGGAACAGGTGAGTGGATGTGAAGTAAAGGCTGGAGTGCACGGAGGCAGCGGGTAGGAACCAGCAAACAGTCACAATGAAATATAATAGCGTGATGTGGTTTAGAGGACTGTAGTGCACGGAGGCAGCGGATAGGAATCAGCAAACAGTCACAATGATATATAATAGCGTTGAAGTGGTTTGGAAGACTGTAGTGCACGGAGGCAGCGGATAGGAATCAGCAAACAGTCACGATGATACAGTTGATGGTAGAAGTGGTATGGGAACCACAGTAGTAGAAGTGGTTTGAAAACCACAGAGGTAGAAGTGGTTTGGAAACCACAGGAATCAGCAGCGCTGAAAACACGAGGAATACAGGAACACCTTCAGAGACTCATAAGGAATGAGACTCCAAGATCAGGCAACGTGGTGTTGACCACAGGTGCTTAATATAGGGAGTGTTGCCTGATCTGCCAATTGAGTTAAAGGGACATACACTGAAGTATAGGAAAGGGCTGCGCATGCGCAGACCCTCAGGATGGAGGACGGCCACGGTTCCTAAATGTCCGGGAAGAGGCACTCACAGTACGGTGAGTGACAGTACCCCCCCTTTTAAAGGTGGGCACAGAACGCCTGGAACCGGGCTTGTCCGGATTTTTGGAGTAGAACTTCTTCAAAAGGGCAGGAGCATTAAGATCTTCAGCTTTGATCCAAGAGCGCTCCTCAGGACCAAAGCCCTTCCAATGAACGAGGAAACGGAGGACTCCTCGCGAAATTTTTGCGTCTAGTACCTCAGTAATCTCAAAATCCTCCTCCTGATGAACTTGGACTGGCTGCGGAGCTGAGGGAGGATTTGAGAAACGGTTGATAATAAGAGGTTTGAGTAAAGACACATGGAAGGCATTAGAAATCCGAAGATTCTTAGGAAGAAGAAGTTTCACACATACTGGATTGATTACTTGAATGATCCTATATGGACCAATAAAACGAGGGGCGAATTTCATAGATGGAACCCTCAAACGAATGTTTTTAGTAGATAACCAGACACGATCTCCAATTTTTAGTGGTGGAATAGCCCGCCTCTTCTTATCTGCGAAAGATTTATATTTGATAGATGTCTTCTTTAAACAGGTTTTGACCTGAGACCAGATATTTTTAAAGGTCTGACAAGCAGTCTCCACCGCAGGAACTTGGGTGGGCGGGAGGGCAGGAAATTCCGGAAAAGACGGATGGTGACCGTAGACCACAAAAAATGGAGTTTTGGATGATGACTCATGGTACATGTTGTTATGGGCGAATTCAGCCCAAGGAAGCAACTCTACCCAGTTGTCTTGATTGGCTGAAGAGAACATCCTTATAAAAGTCTCAAGATCTTGATTGACACGTTCAGTTTGTCCGTTAGATTGCGGATGGTAAGAAGATGAGAGTGCTAATCGTATGCCCAAGGTTTTACAAAGGGCTCGCCAGAATCTGGAAACGAATTGTACTCCTCTATCCGACACAATCTCAGAAGGACATCCATGGATACGGAAGATCTCTTTAATGAAATGTTCAGCCAGAGTAGACGAGGAAGGCAAACCAGATAGAGGAATGAAATGAGCCATCTTCGAAAATCTGTCCACCACCACCCAAATAGTGTTATGATTCTTACTAGGTGGTAAGTCAGTAACGAAATCCATACTAATATGGATCCACGGTTTGGACGGAATGGGTAGTGGTCGCAGCAACCCTGCTGGGGTTCTGCGGGAGGATTTGAACTGGGAACATAGCTCACAGGAAGCAATGAACTCTTTGACGTCTCTCCTCATTGAGGGCCACCAGTAACTTCGAGAGAGAATCTCAAAGGTCTTGTGTTCACCGGCGTGTCCAGAAAAACGAGAGGCATGGAACCACGAAAGGATTTTCCTCCTTAGAGTAGGAGGCACGAGGGTCTTCCCAAATGGTAGCGTTTTGGTGGATGAAGCAGCCAGTGAGATACATTTGGGGTCTAGAATGGTATGGTTGGAAACCTCTTCTATATCAGAGGACGTCACAAAAGCTCTAGATAAAGCGTCAGCTTTTTTGTTCTTGGCAGCTGGTTTGAAGGTTATTATTAATTCAAAACGGGAAAAGAAAAGAGACCATCTTGCTTGACGAGGGTTCAAGCATTGGGCAGACTGGAGATATGACAAGTTCTTATGATCCGTGAAGATCGTCACCGGATGGCGAGCTCCCTCCAATAAGTATCTCCATTCCTCTAATGCAGCTTTGATAGCTAGTAACTCCTTGTTCCCGATAGTATAATTCTTCTCTGCGGGCAGGAGGCCCCGAGAATAGAAGGCACAAGGATGGAATTTTTGCTGTTCCGAGCGTTGAGAGAGAATAGCTCCTAAGCCCACATTAGAGGCATCTACTTCCAGGAAGAAGGGGAGTGTCACATCAGGCTGTCGAAGGATTGGAGCCGAAGAGAAGGACTCTTTTAGTGTTTGAAAGGCTTGAAGAGCCTCAGGTGACCATTGCTTAGGATTAGCCCCCTTCCTAGTCAGGGCCACAATAGGAGATGCAATGGAAGAAAAGTCTTGAATGAAGCGTCTATAGTAATTGGCAAAACCTAAAAAACGCTGGATAGCACGAAGAGTAGTTGGCTGGGGCCAATGTAGTACAGCATTCACCTTGTCTGGATCCATCTTCAGGCCAACTCCGGAAACTATATACCCCAAGAATGGAATCTGGGGTAATTCGAATGAACATTTTTCTAATTTACAGAACAATGAATTTTTCCGTAGCCTGGAGAGGACTTCTGCCACATGTTGGTGGTGAGAAGGCAGGTCCTGTGAAAAGATCAATATGTCGTCCAGGTAGACGACGACACATACATATAATAAGTCCCGGAAGATCTCATTGATGAAACCTTGAAAAACAGCGGGGGCATTACACAGCCCGAAAGGCATTACCAGATATTCGTAATGCCCGTCTCTGGTGTTAAACGCTGTCTTCCATTCGTCACCGGAACGGATTCTGATTAAATTGTAGGCACCACGAAGATCCAACTTAGTAAAGATACGGGCTCCCTTGATGCGATCGAATAGCTCAGTGATCAGCGGAATGGGATACCGATTCTTGATAGTAATGGCATTGAGTCCACGAAAATCTATGCAAGGGCGTAAAGATCCATCCTTCTTTTTAACGAAGAAGAACCCAGCTCCAGCGGGAGAGGTGGAAGGTTGAATAAACCCACGCTGGAGGTTCTCCTGTATATACTCAGATGTAGCTTGAGTTTCAGGTAACGAGAGTGGATAGACCCGGCCCCTGGGGGAAGTCTTGCCAGGTAGAAGGTCGATCGGACAATCCCAAGAACGATGAGGAGGAAGACGTTCAGACTGAGCTTTATCAAAAACATCAGTAAATGAAGCATATTGAGGAGGGAGTCCCGGTGAGGTAGATGAGATGGAAGATTGCTGTACTTTGAGAGGAATGACTTGGGAAAGGCAACGATGGTGACATTCAGACCCCCAAGACGTGACTTGAGGGGTGCGCCAGTCAATCTGGGGAGAGTGACACTGAAGCCATGGAAGGCCTAAGACAATTGGACTAGTCGTAACAGGAAGGATTAAAAACGATATTTCTTCATGATGCAGGGCACCAATCAGAAGGGTTACTGGAGACGTACTCTGGGTGATGAGACCGTTGATGAGACGTGATCCATCTATAGCCGTCACAGTAATGGGTGTTTTTAAGGTAATCACTGGTAGGGACCATTGATTTACTAATGATTTGGAAATAAAATTTCCTGCTGCTCCGGAATCAATCAATGCCTGTGACTCAAAGGTTTTGGTAGCACAGGAAATTGTAACATCAAAGGCGCAGACTTTAGATTTCATGGAAGATGGAGAGGACTCCAGGGACCCTAACTTCACCTCTCCAGAACTAGTTAGGGCCTGGCATTTCCCGATCTCTTAGGGCAAGAGCTGAGAATATGAGTGGAATCAGCACAATAGATACAGAGTCTATTCTTTACTCTTCGTTTCCTCTCCTCTGAAGATAATTTGGAACGTCCTATCTCCATGGGAATCACAGAGGGTGAAACTGGACGAAATTGAGGGTTAGAACGAAGAGGTGCTTTAGCAGAAGTTGTTTTCTCAGCCTCTCTTTCACGAAATCTCATATCAACACGATGGCATAGAGAGATCAAATCTTCAAGTGACGAAGGAAGCTCTTGAGTAGTCAGTGCATCTTTAATTTTATCGGAAAGCCCCTGCCAGAAGGCGGCAACTAGGGCTTCAGTATTCCACTGAAGTTCAGAGGCTAAGATCCTAAATTGAATGACGTACTGGCCTACTGTATGAGATCCTTGTCGTAGACGGAGAATGCTGGAAGCAGCGGAGGTCACACGACCTGGTTCATCGAACACACTTCGGAATGTGGAAATGAATTTGGCACTATCTTGTAATATTGGATCGTTTCTCTCCCACAGAGGGGAGGCCCAAGCCAGGGCTTGTCCTGAAAACAAAGAGATAAGATAGGCCACTCTGGAACGATGGGTAGAAAAATTTTGAGGTTGGAGCTCAAAATGGACTGAACATTGGTTAAGGAAACCCCTCCAAGTTTTGGGGTCTCCATCGTATTTTGACGGAGTAGGCAGGTGAAGCGTGGAAGCTGTAGACACCTGGGATGGCACTGGGGAAACGGAGGAAAGCACAGGAGCTTCAGTTGTAGCTGTCACAGTCTGTCCAGATGTTCCTTGGGAGATTAATGACTGATAACACTGAAGTAACAGCTGTTGGCGGGCATCCTGTTGCTCCACACGGCTGACCAGATGCTGTTGGCGGGCATCCTGTTGCTCCACACGGCTGACCAGATGCTGCAGCATCTCTTTGGCGGTAGGTTCCGTATCTGGGTCTGTCATGGCCTGATCTTACTGTCACGGGCACTAGGAGTCTTTACCCAGGGATCACCAGGTGGTAGGCTTACCAGAGCAATGTAGATGGTAATAGGGTACTCTGGTAGCTGGGTGATCACGGAACAGAAGATGGTGGATGATGAGATGCTCAGGAAAGTCTATGACTAGCAACACTGGTAATATGGAGGTAGTAGTACACGAGGAACTGTATGGACAAGGACACGTGAAGGTAGTCAGTGGTCTGCGATAGCAAGTTGTACCACTGCTATAGTGAGGAGGAATGTCCAACAGAAACGAGGAGGTGAGAGAGTCAGCGGTCTGCGGATAGCAAGTTGTACCGCTGTCTGAGTGAAGGAATGGAATCCAAGTGGAGGTATCCGGGGAGTCAGTGGTCTGCGATAGCAAGTTGTACCACTGCTGTGTGAGGATACTGGAACAGGTGATACTGGAAACAGGGATCAGTGGTCTGCTACTAGCAAGTTGTACCACTGAATATATATGTGAGGAGGTGCACGGGGAGAGGCTGCAACACAGGATATACACAGGCACCTTATACACAATCCACAGTAACATGCACAATATATATAAATGACTGAACAGCTCTGCAAATATAGAAAGTCTCTTGAAGTAGTCCAGCACAAGTTAACACAGTCAATGATGGCAATAGACTCAGCGGCTAGCAGACTCCAGAGGAGAACCAACACAGTCCAGCAAGATATGCAATACACCAGCACAGTCAATGAGAAGTATGCATACCGTGGTTCAGAAGCAGGCAGTCAGATAGGAGTGCAGCGATACCTGAGCGGCCAGAGGCCGGCTGGATGAGAAGTCCCAGGATAGATGAGGCAGCGGTCTAGTAGGTGCAGCGCACAGGTAAGTAGACCAACAGGGACACGAATCCACAGGAATCAGTAACACGTGGAACTGGACTCATGGAGGACCCAGGAGAATGGAGATGATCCAGCAGAGGAGTAGTTGATGAGATATAAATCCAATGCTGACAGGAGGGTAGAGACCAGCGGGACACGTGAAGGCGTGGAGAGCGGATCAGCAGTAGATGGGTGATAGCGCGGTCAGCAGCAGCAGGACTCTGCGGTACACGGAGGTAACCAGTAGCAACCAATAGGTGTCAGTAGCGATGGAACACGGGAGAGCAGAGTAGACCAGGAGCTGTTGATCACGGAGAGTAGCGGATGGCAATGAGAGCAGCAGTCTCGAGGAAACACAGGAGAGCTGAGAAGAGACTGCAGTGCACAGGGGCAGCGGATAGGAATCAGCTAACTTGTCACGATGATGAACACAGGCGAGTTGCAAGCTGGAGGCTGTAGTGCACAGAGACAGCGGATAGGAATCAGCTAACAGTCACGATGATGAACACAGGCGAGTTGCAAGCTGAGGCTGTAGTGCACGGAGGCAGCGGATAGAAATCAGCTAACAGTCACGATGATGAACACAGGCGAGTTGCAGGCTGGAGGCTGTAGTGCAAGGAGGCAGCGGATAGGAATCAGCTCACAGACTTGATGAGGAACAGGTGAGTGGATGTGAAGTAAAGGCTGGAGTGCACGGAGGCAGCGGGTAGGAACCAGCAAACAGTCACAATGAAATATAATAGCGTGATGTGGTTTAGAGGACTGTAGTGCACGGAGGCAGCGGATAGGAATCAGCAAACAGTCACAATGATATATAATAGCGTTGAAGTGGTTTGGAAGACTGTAGTGCACGGAGGCAGCGGATAGGAATCAGCAAACAGTCACGATGATACAGTTGATGGTAGAAGTGGTATGGGAACCACAGTAGTAGAAGTGGTTTGGAAACCACAGAGGTAGAAGTGGTTTGGAAACCACAGGAATCAGCAGCGCTGAAAACACGAGGAATACAGGAACACCTTCAGAGACTCATAAGGAATGAGACTCCAAGATCAGGCAACGTGGTGTTGACCACAGGTGCTTAATATAGGGAGTGTTGCCTGATCTGCCAATTGAGTTAAAGGGACATACACTGAAGTATAGGAAAGGGCTGCGCATGCGCAGACCCTCAGGATGGAGGACGGCCACGGTTCCTAAATGTCCGGGAAGAGGCACTCACAGTACGGTGAGTGACAGCTATTTTGTTGAAAAATCAATGTTTTTGGCCATAAAATAACTAAATTTAGTGCTCCACCTGTTTCTTAGATAAGTAATGTAATTGTAAAGCTAATAAATTATCCAAAAAACAGTTTAATTCCTTGTACGCCTTCATTAATTCTACACAGAAACCATATTGTCTACCTCTCCATCTATGCATATTGGCAATGCATCCATTGTCTTTGGGTGTATATTACACCCTGCACTTATAGTTAAATATGTAAAGAAATGGACAAAGGCAGTTTGGTTTCTGTCTCTATGGGCCCCCCTCCACTTGTAGAAAATACAAAAGAATTCAGCCATTATAGACTGTACAATATTAATTGAAATGGAAAAAAGCAGTTTGGTTTCTGTCTCTCTAGGCCCCCCTCCACTTATAGAAAATACAAAAGAATTCAGCCGTTATAGACTGTACAATATTAATTGAAATGGACAAAGGCAGTTTGGGCTCAGTGTGTGTATGACACCCTACCCATAATGAGAAATTGCCAAAACAGCAGCCTTTCAAGACGGTACGTGATATAGAAATGCCCTAAGTCCCTTTCCTCTTTGTAGGGTAGTTTGCACCCTACACTTAAATAGAAAGTTTTAAAAACATGTTATCGTCATCATCTTCAGCTTCATCCTCACCCTCATCAGCGTGTACGTTATCATCATAGACTATCAATTCATCGCTGCTTGAATCCGCCATTAGAAAACAGTCAGTGCTTGGATGTCTTTGATGGTGAAGGACTTCCTCGTGGAAGATGTAGTTCATTTTATAAACATCATTTTCTCCACATTTTTGGGAAGTAGCCTTCTACGGCGATCACTGACTAAGTTCCCTGCTGTGCTGAACACTCGTTCAGAGTACACACTTGTTATGCACGTTTTGTCGCTGTCCAATAACGGTTGTCGAATTTCGATTTGTGTTTCCAACGCAGAAATATTTATTCTCAAAAGGTAGCAGAACAATTCAAGCAAAATAATAATAAGTACAGCCGTTACTTATCGCAGGCGCTCTGGATCCAGTGAACAGTCATTCAGGTCTGAAGTCTGTGGTCAAAGATGACTGCTCACTAGATGAAAAGCTCCTGTTTATATGCAGACAGAAATACAGTAAAACAATGCAGATGATGTGGCTTGCTTCTATAGGTCCAGGTTTCAGGAAGGTCCAGGGTGCTGCAGATCATAGGCTAGTTCAAACCAAAATATCCAAAGATGGGGGTCATCTCTCCAGGGGTTGTGCTCTGACTTTCCCGCCAAGAATCCAGTCTCAACTAGTCTATTAGCATTTTATAGTCAGTATCACTTTAAGGATGTATTCCCTAACATCAATAACTAGAGTATGCAATGTACGATCTATTCGCCGAATGAACCGGACAGCTGCTGATGAACAGGGGATTAAAATGATACCAGACATGACACATTTCCGTTAACATGTGCCATATGTTTTACTAACATGCATATAACTTATAATATTGAACATAAATAGTACTATATTTTGACATAAATAACTATGTGTTGCAACTACAATTAATGTGTACTAATTACAAATGTGTATATTTGTGCGATTGTATATAAAATTGGAAAAACTGTTAATGCCACGTGTTGCGGTTGGATACGCCCTTCCACGCCGTAGCGTGCTCTACGCATATTTTCAGACAAAGACAACCAAGTTTGCTCGATATTAATTGAAATGACTTTATCCAATTTGCTGGCTTCGACAGCTCCACCCTTTGATAGTGTAATAGTCTATCACAAAATCACAGTTTCAAGTTCAGAATTGTACAACACTTCTTCACAGACCATGACCTCGGTATCTCGCACCACCATTTCAGTCTCATTTTCAGTGTTTCTCCCAGAAGACTGTTTTCCACACTTCAACACAGTAGGAACACATTTGACACATAAACCAATTGCTAAGATGACACCAAGTATAAGGAGAAGGAGCTTACCTACACTAGCAACCATTTCCTGTACCTACTCCCCCAGACCAGAGAACCATTTTACCGGGTTCAACCATGAGAACCAACGTGCCACCTTTTCCCTGACCTCATATCACGAGGAATTATGGTTCCTTCGAAAATTCTCATTTAAGTTGCAGAATTTCATCCATCTTTCGGTCTATAATTTGACACTTGACACCAAACTGGGTGGCCAAAGTCACACAGTATCCACCAGTAATAGAGGAGAGATAATTCAATACCAACCTATGTTGCACCAACTCCTTCTTGTACGCTTGTAGCTCCCTTCCCGTATATCTGAAACTGTCATCATACATCTCGGTGATATTGTCTATCAATTTAGCTAGGTTTTGAATATATTTAAAATTTAAAGTTCCCCGAGCGGTTCTGGTGAGATCTAGAGCAACCATAACTTGAAAACCAGCGGTTTCACTAATGAATTTTGTGGCTATGGGTTCCTCACCAGGAATCATATTTCTCTTGCCACAGTGTTCATACTGTGTGTGTATGTATGGTGTGGATGTAGTCTTGTGAATACCAACCATTTCCTCATGAGTAATAGTCATGATTTCAGGAACCAGTTTACCTAAGAAACACAAACCTTTGGAACTCGGAGTCACCAGGAATAAGCTTTTCTCCCACAAACAAAGTACACATCATTAGGGAGTACATAAGGAACAGTGTGCCCATTAATTATATCACATATGGTTTTGACAAAACTATCCATGCCTAGTGTCTCCATTTGTTCAAGACACGTGTCAGCATGGATGACATTCTTACTATTACCTATAGAGACCTTCCCAATGGATACTTACTTATGTTTGGTTACACGCCCTAATTTGTGGTGTCCATCAACATTCCTGCCTATTGGTGACCTTGTAAGTCTCCCTCCAAAATGAGTGTGGCGAGCCATTGTCTGATCTGATAGGTCAGCTTCCCAATTCTCCAGACGCTTTGCATGAGAGATATTTAGGCACAGTAAATATCTGTCTAAGGAGTATTGCCGAAGCTTCAGACTAGGGGACCTAGTGTTGTTGTACCCCCCTTCTATGGGCCTCCCTCCCCTTAATTTGAGTACCTCAGAGATGTTTAGTGGGAACGGCACTAGTCCTTTGTTATGCTGTCCCTGAGGCACATGAGAGCACACCCAGCACTCAGTTTGTTTTAGAACCTTACCCACTAAGGAGTGATAATCCTCCAGAGGATGCCCGCCCACGTCCAGATTACCAGTGGACTGGCATCGCTGGATGCAGTTCTCTTCAACTAGGGAGTCACAGAACTTACAGATACAATACTTATCAGACAATAGCTCCTCACACTGTCTCCGAGTTCCCGAGCTAGCAGACCTTTTCATAACCCCTGGACCAAGCTTGATAATGGGCTGCTCTGGGTATTCTAATAACGTTTCCTCAACATCCATCTCATCGGTATCACTACCAGATCCCGCCTCTGTCTTCCATTCTCCTTCACAAAAATTGTCCTATAAAAAGTAAAAACAAGAAAAATCCTGGAACAAAAGAAAAACAAAAACCACCACTCTATCGCTGGAAAGATAGTTCTGAGGCAACGTCTCTGGTTCAGGTGTCTTGACTGCAGGCTTTAGGTCTCCCGGAACAGGTTTACAAGTGACAGATCGGTGTCGTCAGTCTCAGCTTTATCTCGCACTTTCTCCAGGTTACTGACTTTCCTGCAGTGGGTGGAATGGACCCAAGTGTCTCTCTCTGCAACCTTCAGTGATGTAGTACTGGTCAGCAGCACTTGGTACGGGCCTTCCCAACGGTCTGTTAAACAACCAGAACGTAAGAAATTGCGGATCATAACATAGTCTCCAGGTTCAACATCATGACAGTTCGTTTCTGGCATACCAGGTGACAGCATTTTTAGTTTTTGTTGTTGTTGCTTTAGCTGTCTACTCATTCTTATAAGATATTGTACAGTCACTTCATTATTACACTTCTAGTCGTCTTGTGGACTCACGATCAAATGAGGCTGTCGTCCGAACAGTATCTCAAAGGGGGACAGATTAAGAGGAGGTCTAGGAGTGGTCCGAATGCTATGGAGGACCAATGGCAAAGCCTCAGGCCATGCCAGCCCAGTTTCAGCCATTATCTTACCAAGCTTGTTCTTTATAGTACCGTTTACTCTCTCCACCTTACCACTGGCTTGTGGTCGGTAAGGGGTGTGAAGTCTGCTACCGATTCCCATGAGTTTACACATATTTTGGAAGATATCACCAGTAAAGTGGGTACCCCTATCACTTTCAATGATTCTAGGGATACCGAACCTACATACAAAGTCTTGTACAATTTTCTTTGCAGTGAACACAGCAGTATTAGTGGCTGCCGGATATGCTTCTACCCAACCGGAAAACACATCGATACACACTAACACTTACTTTAGATTCCTGCACGGCGATAATTGGATATAGTCAATTTGTATTACCTGAAAAGGTCCGTCTGTAGGAGGGATGTGGGATGGCTCAGTTGGAATAGTTTTCCCGACATTTTTCCTCAAACAAGTAAGACATGACATTGCTTTCTTACCAGTCTGAGAGGAAAATCCGGGAGCACACCAGTATGCTCTCACCAGTTTGCACATACCTTCTTTACCCAGAGTCAGACCATGTGCTGCTTCAGCGAGGCTTGGATAGTATGTTCGGGGAGCTACATGCTTACCTTGTCCATCCCTCCAGAGTCCTAAGGACTCTTGACCACATCCCTTCGCCTTCCAGACCGCCTTTTCCTGCAGGGAACACAAATCTTGCATTTCATTTAATTTCTGCATGTCTAATGTCTGAAAAACCATCATAGTCTCGGTCGATACAGTCATAGGTTGCCCTGCTGCCCATTTAGCAGCTTCGTCTGCCCTGTTGTTGCCCAATGACACTGGGTCTTCTTCAAAGGTATGGGCTTTGCACTTTATGACGGCTACCGTTCTGGGTAACTTTATCGCTGTCAGAAGTCCTTTTATGTGTTGTGAGTGTGCCACTGGCGTACCTGCTGCTGTCGTAAAGTTTCTAAGACGCCAAAGGGCCCCAAAATCGTGCACTACCCCGAAGGCGTACCTAGAGTCAGAATATATATTGGCTGATTTACCCTCTGCCAATTCACACGCTCTCCTTAGTGCTACTAGTTCCGCCACCTGGGCTGAGTGAGGTGGGCCAAGGGGTTCAGCTTCTACCACATCCTGATCGTCTACAACAGCGTAACCAGTACATAGCTCTCCCGTCTCTGTCTGTCTATGACAACTCCCATCTGTATAAAATGTAAAATCTACATTTTCTAAGGGGGTGTCACGTATGTCGGGCCTTGCAGTAAAGGTCTGATTCAGGTGTTCCATACAGTCATGCGTGTCAGTATTCTTGTCTAACTCATCATCAACCAGGGTCTCCTCACCTCCCACCCTTTGTGTCTCTAGAGACACATATGGAAGGTATGTAGCTGGATTTAAGGTGCTACATCGTTTGATGGTGATGTTTGAGGGTGCCATCAGGGCTAGTTCCATCTTTGTGAATCTAGCTGAAGAAACATGTCTGGTTTGGGCTGAATTTAGCAGAGCTGATACAGCATGGGGTGTATAGACAGTTGAATCATGTCCTAATACTACGTCTTCACTCTTACTTACCAGAAGAGCAGTTGCTGCTACACTTCTGAGACATGTTGGGAGTGATCTTGCCACAGTGTCTAATTGTGCACTATAGTATGCTACCGGTCTGCTAGCGTCACTGTGTTTCTGTGTAAGGACACCTGCTGCACAACCATCAGCTTCTGTACACTATAAATCAAAAGGCTTTTCATAATCAGGTATTCCCAATGCAAGTGCTCTAGTCAGACTATCTTTAAGATTAAAGAACACTTGCTCTGACTCTTCTGTGTGTATAACACGTTCTGGTTTTGAGGAAGAGACTAACTCCTGCAGTGGTAATGCCAGAATAGAAAAACCTGGGATCCAGGGTCTACAGTATCCACACATCCCCAGGAACGTACGAATCTGCTTCTGGCTCTGCGCAGAGTCATGTGTTGTATGGCCTGAATTCTGTCGGTTGTCAGGTATCTTAGCCCCTTTGTGAGGCAGTGTCCTAAGTATTTGACGTTAGTCTGACATGGCTGTAATTTGTCCTTTGCCACCTTGTGCCCTGTTTGTGAGAGATGGAGCAACAACAATTTAGTATCATGTAAACATGACATAAAAGAATCAGAGCACAGCAACAAATCGTCCACATATTGAATTAGAACAGACCCGCTGTGGGGTTGAAAGGATTGCAAACAGTCATGTAAGGCTTGGGAGAAAATACTGGGGCTGTCAATGAACCCCTGGGGTAGTCTGGTCCATGTATATTGCACTCCCCGGTAGGAGAATGCAAAAAGGTATTGGCAATCAGGGTGAAGAGGGACTGAGAAGAAAGCAGAACATAGATCAATGACAGTAAAGTGACTAGCAGATGGTGGAATCTGCATGAGGATGACAGCTGGATTCGGCACTACGGGGAATTGGCTCTCAACAACTTTATTAATTCCCCTTAAGTCCTGGACTAATCTATAGCCCCTCCCCCCACTCTTCTTCACAGGGAAAATGGGACTATTCACTGTACTGGCTGTACGAATTAAAATTCCTTGTTGTAACAGCCTCTCAATAACAGGATATACCCCTAGTTCCACCTCCGGTTTCAATAGGTACTGTGGGATTTTTGGAGCTATCCTACCACTTTTTAGATTGACCATGACAGGGGCTACGTTTGCCATCAGTCCAGTGTCCTGTCCATCTCTGGTCCATAGTGAACATGGTATTTCCAGCAACAACCCCTTTACTTGAGATGGACTTTGTTCTATAACAGGAGAGTGTAACATTAACCTTTGAGGGGTGTCCAATATATCCTGTACCTCATGTGCGACTTTCTTCGGTATATCTAAGAACACACCATCTGGAGTACAGTATATGACACATCCCATTTTACATAACAAGTCTCTTCCCAGCAAGTTATTAGGAGCCGCCGCAGCCAAGAGAAATGAATGCTTGGTATGCAGGGGCCCGATAGTAACTTCAGCAGGTTTAGTTAGTGGATAATGCAACACTCTTCCCGTTACTCCCATAGCTGGAACGATTTTGCTGGTCACCTGTAGATTGAAAGGAGAGGTTATTACAGATCGGGCCGCCCCTGTATCTACAAGAAAAGTTTGCTTCCTACCAGCTATGTCAACTATCATTGTTGGTTCTTCCATCTGACTTTCAGTTAACCTCACTGGCTGTAGACTACAGATATGACCTGACCCCTAGCGCTGACTATTGCTTTCCCGTGCAGCATTTACTGCTGTGACATGCGCGGGCAGGCGTGAGTCTTCTAGTCTATGTGAATCCCTCCTTGGAGGATATCTATGTGACCCTTCATTAGGATTATACCTTCCCTTTGTACAATCTTTTCTCATATGTCCTTCTTCTTTGCAATTGTAACATCTCAACATTCTGCGTTTCCCGTTATGTGGGTTTTATGCTGGTGGTCGTGTATGCATTCCCTCTAATGCCTGTATACTCACCGTCATCAACTTGTCACTCTTTTCTTCCCTTTTCCTAAAAATATTTTTGTCATGTTCCACAGCAATTTCTCTAAGAGAATCTACCGTGCTGCCTCTCCAACCAGGGGTTGAGGTTTGTACTCTTGTTTTTAGATTTTCCTTTAAACCATCCATCAGTACTGTTACCGCCACTTCCCTATGATGTGGGTTCTCCCTTATATCTGATACCCCCGTAAACTGTGTCATTTATGCAAGAGCTCTACCAAAATAATCCGCTGCAGTTTCACTGTCTTTTTGTTTTATGGTGAAAATCTTACTCCAATTTACCACTACTGGAAAATATATGGCTAAATGTTTGACAATTTTTTCTATATTCCCTTGGTTAATCTCATCAGTCAAGGTGTCATCTTCATCCAACGAACAATCTTTAACAAATTTTTGTATGTCGGTATTGGGAGGAAGACACGCCCTCAACACTACACGCCAATCCTTATTGGTTGGTTCGTGAGCATTTCCTAAGTCTTTAACAAATTTCTGACACTTAGCCAACTCTTTCCTAGGATCTGGGAATTCAGTCATAATGGAACGTAATTCTGATCTAGTCCAGGGACAATGCATTGTAACATTTCTTTAAGGAACTACACCATTCTTATCCGGTTTCCCATTGGGAACTGATATTGTGCGGACTGGGTACGCACCCACTGGTTCACTGTCTTCAGGGGACACTACAGGATTTGCTGTTTCAAGATTTAGAACGCTTTCACTCCTAGTGATCACGCTACTCTCACCTATCTCAGCCATTTTCTCATACTTACGCTGAGCCTCTAGTACACTAACAGCATGGGCAATGGCCGAAATCACAGTGGGTTCATCTTCATTTTCTGATACACTTGTTTTAAACTGGCTTAAAACAGGATACAACTTAGCAATTTCTCTTTTTTCAGTTTTAATAACGGCTATACTTACCCCTAACGCCACATAAGGTGGCGGGGGCGCGCTTGCGCTGAGTTCGCCACGCTTCTCAACGGTTACTTCCGCTTTGTGCGCGCTTTTCGCCACGCCTACTTCCGCTTTGCATTCGCTGCTCTGCCACGTGTTACCTTCCATTTGCCACAATTTTAAACAATCATTGTTTATTCCTCACTTTCGTTGAGTTAATCAACCATACTTTATCTTTTACAGTATTTAGTACCTCTGCATTAAAACTCCCTATTGTTGGGAAAGGCCTATCACAATCTTTGGTCATCTTGACCACCGTGTCGCAATACGCAGTTGCGTATGCACCATATTTCTTACACATGAGAAATCTCGCTGAACCAATAGGCCCTTCCTTAGGCAGTACTTTGGCCTTCTCTAGCGTTTGCTTAGCACCCATGTCCAACAATAGGGTTCCAGAAATATCACAATATCCTGCCACAAAATAGGGTTCCAGAAATATCACAATATCCTGCCACAAGTTTCAACACTACCATTAGAGATATTTTACCAGCCTGTGGAAGTATTTGCTACAAGCCGCGTCCACTCGCTTCCTCTCGTATTAAATGAGGACCCCTAATACAGAAATATCAATGCAAACTAAGGGGTTATCAGCTCCTCGATTACCCCTGACTCTCCAACAAAATCTGTTGAGTTTATTACGCCCGGCAGCATCCGGTAAAGTCAATTACCAGCCTTACCAACGTAATTCCTCCCCGTTACTCCCAAGTCACAATCACGGCTTTCCTTGCCATGCGGTGCAATCGCAACGCTTAAAGGTTTTCAGTAAGCGATGCGATTACCCTTGGGTGCACGTCGCGAAAACGTATTCAGTTTCCGCCCCCCGGTATACCTGCCTTGTATACCGTACACCAGTTGGGCACCTGCCTCGTCAAACAGCAACTGACACTCTATTTTACAATAGATAAAACCTTAGTGTATTTAAAGTCAACAAATCACACGACATACACCTTTTCTGCGCAGAAAATAAAAGAATTCCCAACAATAGTAATAATGTCCCAGAGGTTTTCACAAGTGATTTATACTATGCATGTATAACAACTATCAAAACAATTGTTTAACCACGTGGCAAATCTACCGGAAGTTTGCGTACGCACAGCAGGAAATACACATACGCTAAGCAATGCAATACAGGTAAAACGCACAATGACAGTAAAAAGAAACAGTTTTTTCTTTTGTCCCTAGGTTCTAGTTAGCGTGCCCTAGACGATGCAAAACGGACATTCGGTTTCACAACACAGAGTAAAATTCAGGTTTTGAACACATTGCGTTCTTACCCGTATATGACGCGTCTCCACCCTTTGTTGCGGAACCGAAATCCGTTGGTCTTGCGTATCATCGGCAACGAAACCTCCAAAGCTCACGAGCCCCCAAATTGTTAAGTGCGTATTGTCGCTAACCAATAACGACTGCCGAGTCTCGATTTGTGTTTCCAACGCACAAAGATTTATTCGCAACAGGTAGTATAATATGTTCAAGCGAAGTGATAATAAATACAGCCGTTACTTATCGCAGGCGCTCTGGATCCAGTGTGCAGTCATTCAATCCTGAAGTCTGGGGACAAGATGTCTGCACACTAGATGAGAAACTGCTGCTTATATGCACACAGAATTACAGTAATACAATGGGGATGGTATAGCTTGCTTCTATTGGTCCAGGTTTCAGGAAGGTCCAAGGGGTTGTCAATCATTGGCTAGTTTGTCCTAAAGAATCCAAAGGAGGGGGTCATCTCTCCAGGGGGTATACTCTGCTCTTCCCGCCAAGATTCCTTAGTCTTAAGTAGTTCATAATTCCCTATCATTCATAACTTGTGTATGCACTCTGCGGTTCCTTCGCAGAGTGAACCAAACAGTAGCAAATGTAAAGAGGTTTATTATGATACCACACATGATATGATTCCTTCAACCTGTTCCATATATTTCACTAATGTGCATATAACATATAATATATAACATAAATACTACTATATTTCGACATAAATGACTATGTGATGCAACTACCGTTAATGTGTACTATTTTACAAGTATGCGTGTTTGTGCGAATGTATGTAAAAGGCTAAATACTATTGCTGCCACGTGTGGCCGTTGCGTACGCCCTTTTACGCTGTAGCGTGCCCTTTTACACCGTAGCGTACTGTACGCATCTTTTCAGACAAAGACAACCAAGTTTGCTCGATTTTATTTGAAATGACTTTATCCAATTTGCTGACTTCGACATTGGTCTCGAGCAAAGTCCTGCAGAGGAAACAAAATTGGTATTGCGGACCAGTCCGTATCCTCACTGACAGGCGTGGTGGGCTCATCTGCGACATCACCGACCAATGCTAGTTTGGACTGTCCATGTTTCCCTGCAGGTGGATGCTTTGTGGAACTCCTGCTGTGACTCCCAGGATGGCATTCCGGTTTGGCGGTTCCCAAAGATCGATGTCCAGATGTTTTGGATCTTTAGGTGGTTCCTTTAAGACAGGGCTTCCGACCGTTGCATCAGTTGCCGGCATGTCCGGCCGGATCCGCTCACCGAGGACATCATTAAACAGTGGGAAGTCTCGCCCCAAAATGAGTGGATATGGGAGTTTAGGTGCTATGGCACCTACCACCATAACAGTTTTGTCTTTGAGTGTAACTGGTAGTATTGTTCTTTCATACTCCTCTGCCGTGCCTTGTACACAAAGAACCTTCACCTTGGGCAACCGAGAAGTTATGGTTTTAGGTAAGGCAGAGCTGGAAACCAATGAGAGTTCACTCCCCGAGTCAACCAAGGCCAGAACAAGGTTCGGGTTGATTAGCACAGTCACCCAGAACAAACAAGGACTTCCTGATGTGGGACTCATGGTAAAACAGCTTGGAAAAGCAGGCCCAATATGTGCCACGGAACAGTCCATGGGTTCCGGTAGTTTAGGACACTCTGCCATAAAGTGGCCTGGCTCACCACATTCAAAACACTTCAGGTTAGACGGCTTTGCACCTGGCCCTCTGTCCGTAGCAAGGATTGTCAAACCTGGCTTTTGGCATGGTAGCGGCTTTGGCACAAATGCAGGTTCTTTAGTCATTTGCTGTAGCGCACAAAACCTTTCTACCACTGTGGCAAGCTCTTCATAAGTTTGTGGGTCTGATTGCAGCACCCACCTTTGCAAATCGCGGTTCAGCCCCCGGATGCAGTGATCTATCGCCAGAACTTCAATAATCCGAGAAGGCGAATTCTCCTCAGGCTGCAGCCATTTCTTTAAAATTTTAGAAAGCTCAGCCACTTGCGCTCTGACCGGTTTTTCTTTAACATAGCGCCATTGGTGATAGCGCTGGGCTCGGCCTGGCCCGGAAACTCCAATGCGAGCCAATATCTCAGACTTTAGGCACAAATAATCAGAGGCCTGTTCCTCATCTAGATCCATATACGCTCGCTGAGCTTCACCAGTCAGATATGGCGCCAGCCTCTCAGCCCAATCTTTAGGAGGCCATTTTGCCCATTTTGCAAGTCTCTCAAAGGACACCAGATATGCTTCTATGTCATCACCTGGCGACATTTTCTGGAGAACAGGACCAAGTGGTTGATTTCTGTCATGTCTCACCTGGCTTAACTCTTCTCTTAAGAGCCTTGTGTTTTCCAGCTGTGCCTCGGCAACTCGTAGCATCTGAGCTTGCTGCTGTTGCTGCGCAGCGGCCACATTCACAAGGGTTCTCAGTACTTCCTCCATGTTGACGTCTGCGCGGGTTGGGTAGCGGAAACTTGCTTCCCGGAGTATCCCACTCCTGACACCACTTGTGACAAGAGCCCGCTACTGCTGAAGCACACGCGAACAACTTCTTCCTTTTTATGTAGTTTTATTGTCAGGATGGTAAATGTTTTGACACCGTACAGATTTCACAGCAATACTTGAAGACCCTAAACGCTAGCTAGACATAGCTCAGCTCTCTCAAGACCAGCCAGCTTCCCCAGCGTTGATCTCAGTGCACAAATAAAACAAACAAGCTTTTATACCTGATACTCCTCCCCCAGCCTTAGCTTGATGGACAAGTGACACACCCACCTTCTCTTTAAAAGGAAACACCCCGTCACTGGCTCTGTTTTGCACTAAAGAGACACACCCTGTCTGTTTGCTGAGAGGAAGGATTTCTCTGCATGTAAGTTAACAAAACTTAAACTATTGTTTGTTACACATAGGTCTTTACATTCAATCTAGTGGCATTGCTGCACAAATGTTTTACTTTACTTCCCTGCTTTCTCTGCATATTGCCATCTAAATGCCTCCTTTTGTTACAATATATATAGGGAAATATTTTTCTTTCCACATATATATATATTTTTTTTCATTTTTGATATATGGTTTTCTTCAATATAAGAGACATTTGCCCATAGACTGACATCTGGAGCTGTGGCTCAACTGATATATGCACAGTTCTGGTAGCACAGAGTTGTGGGTTCAATTCCCCATCCGAGCTTAACTCATTGCAATAGTTCTATTTATTGTATTAGCGTGGAAAAATCTAGAAATATAGAACTATCGCAATGAGTTAAGCTCATTACGTATCGGACCTCCTACCAGGTAGGAGGTGTTGGCGACGGCTCCTCCATTATTATTATTTTTCTGCAATCAAGACAGATTCGTAGGATGTACAAATATGGAACCCCTGGGTAAAGAACTGAAGACTTCAACAAACAATGGGCCCCCCCTGGACGAAGAAATGAACAGATTACAAGCATGGACTTTTGGAAGTACAAATATGTTTGGGACAGGGGCAAGCATGGACTGTTGGATGCAAATTTATTTTGGACTTGATTTACAGCCAATTTTGGATTGAAAATTTCATTGGTGAGTATTATGCAATTATTTTTCTTTTTTATTTTTTTAATAATAAATCTGTGTCCGGTGGAAAATCATGGTAACTTTAGGGTCAGTAGTATCTGAGGCGCCAATCGCTCGTGTATATTGTTTGCAGTAGCAGAAAGACACACGCGCCATCCCTTCTGTGCTGATAAACATTATAATAGCATGGGTGCTTGAATAATTATGAACTGAAAGGGAATATCGTTCATTCAGGCTGCTTTAACTAGCTCAGTTATTTAGTCAGAACAGGGACCCTCAATACACATTACAGAGACTTGTTTAAACTATCTCTATAAAGGGAACACGGCAGTCTAAGCTTTCAGTGACAGCTGCTTTCAACTAACACGCGTATACAATATCATATGTTAGCAAGAGGCTACGGAGTTAACTCTTTGTAATATATAGCAAAATGCTTAGGGGCACATTTTTCAAAACTCGCAGAATATGAAAAATAGTTTTCAATCCTTATCGCATTGATAAGGATTGAACTATTTCTCATATTTATTAAAAAAGCAACACAGGAACAGCAGTTCCGAAAAACTGCTGTTCCTGTGAATTGGAAATCATACTTACCACTGCCTCTTCGGTTCTGAAGCAGCATGCGTTGAACGGGGCTCCTCTTCTGACTCCAGTGCGCATGCGTCGAGTGAAACAGTCCAGCATGCGCACAGACATCTCTGCTCTCGCTCTGCAACTATAGTTGCAGAAAGTGAGCGGTGAGTGACAGGGAGGGATCATGTGATCCCTCCACACATGCGCCGTCCAGCTCTGCTCTTCGGAGCAGAGCTGACAGCACTGAAACTTTTCATTAATGATAATGTACGCCAGCTTCAGCTGACGTACATTATCATGTTTGAAAAGTTAATTACATTTATTGTTAAATAGCGTTACTGAGCACTCCCCATACATTGTTATGGGGAGTGCTCAGTAAAACGATAGGAGATGCAAAGCAGCAGATATCTATGATATCTGCTGCGATGCTGCTATCATAAATAGCAAATTAGTGTTTAATCCCCGAAAACTGTTGTCTTTCATAAATAGGCCCCTTAATGAGGAAGTATCTGTCACTATATAATACGATCTACAGACACATTCTTTAGCTCTGCTGATAATAGCTTAGACATTTCTATACAGGGCTCCTCCCCCCCTCTGGAGACTTAGTACAAGTATATGAATGTTCTCACTTTATTAGTGTTTGTACACCGTACCCAGCAGGAGGCTGACCATACAACCTTTTGTGTTACAAAGCACTATCTGTAACAAGGAGGTTATAACAGATATACAACGTAACCCCTGGATAGAATTTACAGTTCTGCTGCCTTCAACCAACGCTGCCCGTATAAAACACCATATGACAAGAAGCTACAGATTTAACCCTTTATGATACATAGTAACATGCTTAACGAGAAAGTCACTGTCACTATAGAACAAGATTTACAGATACACTCTTTAGTTCTGCTGATAAAGACATTACTTTTATGTATAGCAGAAACAATGCCAGTTTCAACTATAACCCTAAGTTTCATCAGCATTCAAACATATGCAATGTGTTCCGCTATTCATGTGTTTCTCTGGTAGTAATTAAGATTTATTTCACTTTTGAAATATAAAGAGTTAAAAGTCCAAGGGGCCTCTCCTATATACCAATGTTTTTTGTCATTTATGGCCAGGCAAGATTTATTGCACCGTGCACCGTAGCTGTAAACGGGCACTAAAACATAGACACACTTGCTCCTTATGGCATATTGCAATGACAGCACATGAAAGGAGAGAGTCAGGCAGCGTAGGAGGGCAAGGAAGGCAGAAATACACTGCTATGCATAAGTGATCTATATATAAATTTAATAAAGAGTCTCCTGCGCTACTGAGTGTCTGAACATATTTCCAACATCAAATATAGAATAGTAATGGATCAGTTTTGATACAATGAAATTACAATAAGTAATAGTGTAAACCATAAATAAGTAAAAGAATACTTATATTCAACTGGTGAAAAGCTCCATATGTCACAATGTAGTGGTCCTTCCTTCTTTATAGGCTTGTAGTGATACATGACATGTAAAAATAAGTACAAAATACAACATAGTGCAACATCATTTGGGTGATATTATTGGTTCAACATTGCAGGAAATATAATTAAATCTTTATTGAAACAATTGTTTGATATAAATCCATATGATTAGTTCCACCATGTTCCCTCTCCTTTGTGATTCTACTTACTAGACAGTAAATATATATTTGCCTTAAGTGCTCCAAAGATTATGGTGTGTAATATAGGTTTAACCTTCACCATCCAATTCTTATGTGAGAACACTTACAAGAAGAAAATTTGAAACAGACAGAGTATCAGAATGTCTTTGTTCCCATCTTGCATCAGGGATATTCCCTCAGTAAGATATGTGGAAAAAAATAAACGGATCTAGCGTGATACCTTTTAGAACTAAAAAATGTTTTTATTGTACATAGTAGCTGACATGGCAGCTTGCATCAAACATACATAAACACAGATAAGTAAAAACATTAAAAGTACAAAACTGGAACAGAGATGTATTAGAATTAGATGGATCCCTAACAGGTAGAGATCGAATTGAGCATGTAATGATAAGCTCCCAGGATATCTGCCCAAACTTTACTCCTATGGTCCTTCAGGTGGTAATTCAGGGGTCCAGTCTGTTCCAAGAAATGCAGCTCTTACAAACCAACGCGTTTCTACCTCTTAAGACAGGTCTTTATCAAGGATAGGGCTGTTCTAGTTTGGCTCCCTTTTATACAGGAAGTCATTCTGATACAAAGTTCATAGGTCATAAATTCATTTACAGAGAAAAACTTCACAAAATATTTATATTTAAGATAAGAGTTACAATAAATTCCAATTATGGAATGGGATTGAGAGATAGACATTGTATATTATTTACAACAGTTATATGCATCACCATATGATCTCAGATACATTACCCTCCTGCTGGCTTTATCTATTCCCACATCTCACACCACACTTCTTTTTTACCTCTATTAAATATACTATGAGGAGATATAAATATCTTAAAAGTCAAAAGGGTTTGTGAAACAATCAAGGAGTGGGATGGTATTTGTGTTCCATTTACTCCTTCCTATGTGATCCAAGCCTCTTTTTGGGTTCAATTATGTGTCTCTAAATATCGGACTAGTACTACGATGGTAGAACACTTAATGCGTTATACACGTCACTTCCGGGGTTTGGAAAAAACCATTGCTGAGGCTTGGAACGCATATGCGTTCTAACTCCGACTTCCGGTTATCGGAACTGTTTCTTACTGCGGCACCTTAGTGAGACGAAAATCTCATATTTGGATAAACCCATTACAAATAAAATGCCATTCTAGTGAGTGTGTGACGAATGGGGAAGAGATATACCCAGCAGTTCACAAACAAAAATAATGATATCTATACATAATGATTGGCATTCTATATTTCTAAACAAGATTCCATTTATCGCACATCTCACTATAGATGTGTCTACCCAATATACATATATTAAATCAATGATAATCATTTGTTATAATGTCTTATGTGATACATATTATCACAGCAAGATAAAGCTGGTAACTAACATATCAAATATACATTATTACAATAGGGCATAAATGCAACTGCTTGGTCTTAATTTGACCCACATTGTTAGAATAAGATGATGAAACACCGAAACCTAAGGGAAATAAATATGGAAAGGAAAAGGAAAAAAAGGAGAAAAAAGGAGAAAAAAGGGAAAAAATGTCAACAGGTGGATATTTAATCTAAAAATCACTTAAATTGAAATTCTGCATTTAGACCATTAGGACTTAAGGTGTTAAGATTATGTATCCACATCATTTTAGATGTTGCTAATTTATTCTTAAGATTCCTATATTTCCAATTGGGAAGTATCACTTGGACTCCCCAAAGTTGACTATATTCTTAGGGGAGCTATTGTGACACAATTTGCAATGGGAAGAAACAGAATGTGTTTCTTTTCCCACTCTAAGGGGGGTATTTAATTGAAGGCAAGATTTTTTATAACGCTGTGTTAATCCATTTTAACACTGTTTTTTGACATTTTCGAGCGTGTTAACTTTACCCGCAATTCAATTACCTTTCTAACGCAGTGTTTTTTTTCATGAAATGGTCCTCTCGCACTCCAATAGAAGGTATATTGAAAGTATAGGGTGGTTGAGAACCCGCCGCGTTAAAAAGCTATTCATTTGTTTTTTAATGCGGCGGGTTAAATAGGCCAATATGCAGTTTTATCTCGCACCTCCTTTGGTTGCTCCAAAAATTTTAAAATTTGTTTAAAGTTAATTAAAAAGCTAATAAACTGAAAAAAATGTTTATAAGTTCATTATAATTAAATTAAAATGAAATATAATTTTAAAAAGTCTGTCAAAATAAATAATACTTATTACTTATTTCCCCTTTTCAAAATAACATCAGTGGTGCAGTCCTTTATTTTAAATTCAACTGACACACTTTTTTTTCAAAATCACTTGAGTGGATAGTGGTGAAGGACAGTTTTGTGGAGAAAGAACTGTTGGCTGAGTGATTTTTTGGTGCACACAATCTTCTCCTGCATTTAACTGAAGTGTTTTCTGCTGGATTATCGAGGATTTCCAAGGACACGTATAGTATTGTTTGTTTGGTGTTGTTTGTCCTAAAAATTAGCTAAATTAACATATAAATTTATGACTTCAACCAAACTAATATCCTTGTAAACTAGTGCTTCTCACAGGCCCACTTTTCCCCTGCACAAACAGGCCTTACTCCCTACATTTTAAAATAGATTTAATAGTTTACTTTAAAATTATCCTTTTTATTAATAGTTTAGTGTCTCTTTTTCAATGGAGCCATTCCTGCACACAGTGTGGATGTACATGTATGCTGCATGTATGGAGGAGACTGCTTTGGATGCAATGCAAGGCGATGCAAATGTGGGAGTGGCTGGAGAGAATATATATTTTAAACCGTTTGAGAGGTCAGAAACCAATGAGGAAGTTTTTTTGGGAAAAAAACATGTTATGGATCAAAAGAAGTTCTTCCATCGGAATCAGTACGAACCTCCGATGGAGAGAACTCCACAACGTCCAGGAGCAATGTTAGAGGGAAAAGAGGAGGAAAGAGATCTGGACAGGTAAATAAGAGCAAAATAAGTGGTAAAGGAGTTTACAATTTGTCAACGGTGGTGTTAGATGAATCCAAATTATCCCTTTTAGATAAGGGACTAAATTTTGCACCCTCTGTAGAACCAAACATGTTTGAATTATTTGTGAAACTGAATCGATATGTTCGTACGTTATGTAGGAAAAAGTACTTTGCTAACAAATCATTGTCTAAGAGAGATCCCGAATTTAGACCAATAGTTCTGGATAAGGAGGATTATGAATGCTTAGAGATATTGGAAGATTTCAAATCTGATAACTACGAGGGTTGGAAAGGATAAGATTAAATCTCCTTGTAGAAGTAAATTTAAGGTTAAATCTGAATTTAATCCAATCTCAGTTAAAGGACTACATATAGTGTTTCTATCAAACTATGTTGGATAATTTTAAGACAATTTGTGATAGACCTAAAAACAATTATTGTAATCTAAGTATCATGGAAAGAACAGCTTTGAAGGAATTAAAGAATGACACTTCTATAGTGATACGCTCCGTGGATAAAGGAGGCGGAGTTGTGGTCCAAGACCGGAAAGATTACATGATAGAAGCATACAGACAGATTACTAATAGATCCGTTTATGAACAACTGAATGAGAATCCTAATATTACCTTTCAAAAGGAATTGAAAGTATTATTGGATTCAGCTTTAGAAAATAACATCATAAACAAGGATGAACATAAATGTCATTTTCCAATATATCCGTTAACGGCAATTTATATTACCTGCCGAAAATACATAAAAACATTATCTCACCACCGGGAAGACCAATAATATCAGGGATAGGGTCACTTACCTCCGCATTATCCTCTTATGTTGACTTTGTCTTGCAACCGAGAGTAGTTAAATTAAAGTCTTATATCCAAGATTCTATGCATTTAATAGAGAAGATGGGAGATCTAGAGTGGAAGGAGATCTATGCTTTTTTAACTCTTGATATAGAATCCCTTTATAGTAACATCCCACATAAAAAAGGAATTGAGGTGACCAGAGAGGTTGTTACTGGAGACCCCCTTCTTACTATGGAACATATACACTCTATTGTAGATTCAATACAGTTCATACTCTTACATAATTATTTTATGTTTGAACAGAATTATTATCTGCAGATTATGGGGACGGCCATGGGGACCAGGTACGTGCTGAGCTATGCCAACCTATACATGGGTTCCTTGAGGAGGCCCATGTGTGGGGGGGCGAGTTTGGCGCGGACCTGGTCCTCTATGGACGGTATATCGATGATCTCTTTATTATTTGGAGAGGAGGCGAAATCCGAGCTCAGGCTTTTGTGGCAGCATTAAATGACAATGATTACAATTTACGATTTGTCAGCCGTTACAATCAGACAGATATGGATTTTCTGGATTTACAATTTTCGGTTAGGGATGGGAGGTTGGAGACATTTACCTTAAAGAAAAAGGTGGACGTAGCTAACTACCTACACTATATTATTGTATTATTACCTACACTATATTATTATATATATATTTGATATACAGGAAAAGGATATGTTGAGTGATTTTAAGGAGAGAGGTTATCCAGAAGAATTACTTAGCAAGTCTTTAGATGAGGTTAATAATGTGAATAGGAATACTATGCTGGAAAAGCAAATATCCTCGGAGTCTGCAGAAAGAAAAACTAAAGATACACTATTGCCTATTGCTTTTTTTTCTAAGTATAACAAAAAATCGTTGGTAGTAAAAAACATCATCAAAAAGAATTATCCTATCTTATGACAGGATAATGTGCTTTGAAAGGTGTTACCAGAGAATCCTAAGGTGATATTTAAAAGAAATATTAACCTAAAGAACATCTTAGCCCCTAGTCTTCTTAAGAAAGATCTAATAGAATCTGTGGGACAACCACAATTAAATAATTGGATTCCTAATAGAACAGAGGGCTGCTACAAGTGTGGGAATACAAGATGTATCACCTGTACCCATCTGGATAATAGAAAGAAGGAATTCACTCACATGGACAAGAAATATGGTATTAAAGGGTTCATCAATTGCAATACATGTTACGTTATATATATATTGAGATGTAGCTGTAATATGATTTATGTAGGAAGAACTAATAGACCTCTCAAAGTCAGATTTTTGGAACATAGAATAAATATTATCAATAAAAAAGATGAATCATAGTGTCTCTAGACACTTTAATCTGGTGCATGAAGGAAATATCAAAGATTTGTCTGTTTGTGGAGTGGAACATATTAAAAGCACTCTTACAGGTGGGGATCGTTATAAGAAGTTATGTACTCAGGAAGTGTTTTGGATCCAACTATTAGATACTTTGAACCCAATAGGACTTAATGAGCCTGTGGAACTAAATGAAGTGTTTTCCTAGAGGTATAGAGTGGTCGATTACGGCTGTGGGCGCATATGTACATGCATGTGTTGTATGCGCACGTGTTCATGTGTGCACACATGTATGTGTATGTATATGCACTGTGCGATATACATCCCTATATAGGTGTATATATGAATATGTTGTTTCTCCTGTGTTCTTAATCTATTTTCTAATGACTTGGGGTGTAGTCTGATGTGAAATCGATACCCCAATCTACTGTTGTGATTGGGGGGGAATAATTTTATATGTCATCATTATTGCAGACCTGTCTGAGTATGTAGAATACCCACATAGAGATTATTGTATTAATTTAATTGTTTCCTATGGAGATCAATTCAAGACATTGGTATAGCTAATGATCTTGGATCACTAATGTGATTATAGTTATTGTGACCATGATGGTTTATATTTATAACTTTTTATTATTCTAATTTTGAATTTTTTATTTTTATCTATTCAGTCCAAGTTTATTATTTTTATTATCTTTTTGAAATAATTAAAAATATTGCCAAGAAATATGTATGCATATATACACGTGTTTCTGAATCCACGTTATGATTATTTTTTGAATCCACGTTATGATTATTATTTTTTGAATCCACGTAATGATTACAATAAATGTATTGTGATGAATAATAAAACTGAAGCTCTTTTTATATATAAAATTCTGAGATGTGAATTTTATGATTTGCTGTTTCTTTGTATTTCGGGGGGTTTATTTCTTTAGAAGTATAAATGAGTTAACATGGTAATGAGATAATTATAGGCACGCTTGAGATTTTTTACCTCAGCAGTAGGGAAACTTGACATTTTGTTTTATTTATTCATATGTTGTTTAATAAATGTGAACTTATTTTTTATTACGTGGATTCAATTATCAATTATTATTGGTATTTCCTGCTATCTCAGCGCTGATTTTAGTTTCTATCTAATTGCTTTTAGAACTCACAGGTTCTTTTCAGCTTCGTGGAGGCAGACACATGCCAATTTATTCGATTAAGACTTTAGTGATACAGCACCGATATTTTTTCTTTGTGGCTGGAGAGAATGTTGATGCATCTGGTGTGAATGTATGAAAGAGGGAGAGCCTGTGGGAGAGAATGGTGGACAGGCAATGGCAGCATTGTCAATTTCGGCAAGTAGGACTAGAATCCCCAGGCCACGTCTGTACCGCAATAGGCATTTGCTTGATGGATTGCCCGAGAAGGAGGCGAGAAAACTTTATCGTCTATCCTCTTCAGTAATTTACAATCTGTATGAGATTGTAAAAGAGGACCTGGAACCTCATGTCACTACTAACCGAGCAGTCCCTGGACTTGCCAAACTGCTTGGTGCTTTGCATTTTTTGGCTTCAGGAACATTTCAGCCCACCTTGGCAGTTATTGACGGGTTTCCCAAGCCACCTTTTCTAGGATCCTGTTCCAGGTCGTAAATACCTTCAAAAAGCACACTGCAACTTTTATTAATTTCCCGCAGTCTGCCAATGAGTGGCGTGAGGTCAAAGCTGATTTTTATGCTTTGGCTAAAATGCCCAATGTGCTGGGTGCAATTGATTGCAGACACATTGCACTTACACCACCCTGCCGAATGAAGGAAAGTTTTCGTAATCGAAACACTTTCATTCCATAAATGTTCAGATGGTTTGTGACACAAACCAAAAAATCACTAATGTTATTGTTGGTTTTCCAGGTTCATCACATGACTCATTCCTCTTGCAACAGTCGTTGTTGTTTCGGAATTTTGAAGCAAGATCCTTTGCACATGGCTGGCTGCTTGGTGAGTACATTTTTTTTTTTTCAAATGTACTACTTATTCCAAGCAATAAATTGAGCTAAATCCACCCAAAAAGGTTAAGATTATGCTAGTGCTATTAAATAATTTTTTAATTTTAATTTTTTTTTTATTAGGAGACGCTGAATATGGAAACCGGTGCTGTCTGCTGACTCCATTAAGCAACCCTGTATCATCCGCAGAAAAAAGGTACCAAGCAGTACACATTCGTACCAGGGGTGTTAGTGAATGAACCTTTGGTGCCCTTAAAAGACGTGTTCGCTGTTTAGACAAGTCCGTCGGTGTGCTTTTATATTCACCCTTTAAAGTTTGTGATATAATTATTGCTTGTGTTATTCTGCACAATATTTGTATTAGAAACCGATTGAAGGTTGATGTAGATCCAGAGATTTCTTTGGATTTGGACCTTTCTACTGAGGTAGGACAGATGGTGGAGCTCAGAACTCATGTCCGCCAACATGTAATAGAAGATTTATTTTCATGTAAGTAACTTCTATTTTTAAACGAAAAGTTATATTTGTGTTACTGAAGTGGTGAATAATATAAATATGGCCTTGTCATCCAATATACAGGAATGATGCCCAACTGTCTAGGCTGTGTCACGCCTCGGTCCCGCTTGCAGGCACCTGTACCGTTACCTCCTTCTCACAAGCAGTAATGCCGGTATATACTGGCATCAGTTGCTCGCATGCATCGTTGGCAGTCTGGTCTGCACATGTGCAGAATCGCACTCCACCTTTGGAACCTCCCCTCTTCCCTCATTGGCGGTGGGATCGTGGAGCACTATTTAAACCTCCCAGGTGCACCTGCCTTTTGCCTGCTCTTCAAGCTCACTTCCTGTGCTCTAGATTCTGGCTCCTGTCTTCCATTGTGGCCTGCATGTTGTGGTATCAGCCTGCTCTCCTCCAGCATTGAACCCGCTGTTCCTGTGTCTTCTCTGCAGCCTGCTCAAGTTACTTATGTGATATCAGCCTGCTCTCCTGCAGCATTTAACCCGCTGTTCCAGTGACTGCTCTACCAATACCTGAGTTACCTGTATTGTTTCAGCTTCGGTTCTCTTCATCCGCTGCCTTTTCTCTGCAGCCGTCTCAAGCTACCTACGTCGTATCAGCCTGCTCTCCTCCAGCAATGAACCCACTGTTCCAGTGACTTTTCTACCTCTACTCTAAAGCTTCCTGTATTGTGCCAATAAGCACAATACAGGAAGCATTGGGATGCCGCTGTTCCGGTGACCCGGGCGCCTTCACCTGATCTACCCTTTGATGCCACCCTCAGTCTCCTGCCTAAGGTTGGCTCCTCCTCAACTCTCTGCTGTACTCTCTCTCTCTGGGCTGCGACCTGCGGGATAGGTGCCGCTAAGCCCATACTCCCTTGCGGGGGTCCTTGGTAAAATCAACTACTCGGTAGACTCCGCGCCAGTGAGAGAGCTCAATCAATCAGCAGAGTCCGGGGATCCATTGTTCTACCGAAACAACCGTGACAGGCTGTCACCAAGGAGGATATTTTGTAACATTCTGGATAATGGTAAGAAGTGAAATAAATCATCCATGGTGAGTATAGTCTTATCTTTTTTACATTACACTGTGTTAAATTGTTGTTTTGAATTTATATATAAGGGAATGATCTGACCTGGATTTGTCAATTGATAATCAAATTCTTTTGACAAAATTACTGATCCTAATTTTTTTTTAGTTATTGATAACATGAAAAATGCATCTTGAATATATTACGGACATCATTTTTCTTTTCTAAGATCTCCACCACTATGAAACCTATCAACATGGACTAGCTGTTTTCTGACTGTACATTAGTATGCAGAGCTCAGCAGTGAGGTGTCCACTAAAAATATAATTATTTTTAAAATAATTGAACATAAATTTAACTAAATTAAATTATCCTAATATTTCATTACATATAAGTGAGCAGTACCTCTCTGAAGATTCTTCAAGTAAAGTGACCTTGTAGCTGGAAATGATTCATCAGGAATGTGTTTTTGTACCAATCAATGTTTGATTTTATAAATAAAATTTCTAAATAAATTGTATTCTGACTGTTTTTTTTATTAGGTACCCAATATTTAAAGTGTAATGGTTGACTATCGGTTACATTGTATTTGTAATTGTATTTCAAAACAGCCACTAGATATTACTGAAGATGTGTTGACCAAACTAAGTTAATACAACGTTCACGAGATTTATTCATCCCAATGTAGAGTCAGCTCCAAAAAGTGAAAATGTGGAAAATGGACCTATATTATGTGAAGTGTTAATTCTAATTTTGTCTATCACAAAAATTCAGACTTGAGTTAATCCAAATAATGAAAACATCTATTTAACACCTCTATATTAATACTTATAAATTAAGTTGTTTAGACCCCTACTTATTTTGGTTTTATCAGCCAAGACTTACCTCCTGAACATTGACCTCTATTATGTTAGTTTGGGCAGTGCCCAACAATTTGTTTGAATACCTGAACGTAAAAATACACATCTACAGAGAAGATGTGTGCCACCCCAACCTTGTTGTGAGTTCTCTACCTGATTAAAAAATTGTAATATAATGTCTACAGAATGGCTAAGGTTTATCTAATATAAAAAAACAAGTTTTCTTTTAATTTTTTATTGAATATGAAAATTTAAATTAATATGACATATTTTACAATCTTCAAAGTCGGTGCCTTTGTTTTTCTTGCATGATATCTGCAACAAATCCAAAAATATGTTAAAGCTGCAACAAATGTTAAATTTTACAGTAACCATTACAATTCAGAGGAGTTAGATGGGTATTTCTAAAGAAGCATTGTGGGCGACTGAGCTTTTGGGGTTGATATAAATCTACCTCTGTCAGTTTCTTTGGTGGTGGGAGGAAACTATATTAGCAAAGTAAACAAACAAATTTGCTAAAAATAACAGGAGAGGGCGCTGGAAAGGGATAGTAAATATGTTCTTTTAAAACTTTACCTATATAGTTGAAATGTTAATGCAACTTCAAGAAGTAATACTCCTAATAAAACCAACTTTTACATAGAAACACTGTTTACAGCTCTTTTTTGATATATTCGCGTGGTATCCAGCAGGAGTAGCAGAGTCAGTACGGACGTAGTTCTTACCCTAGATGTCCCTAACAGGTGCCGTTCCGATTACTGCTCTTTCTGATCTCCCGTAGCTGTTTCCTCGTTCGTATATCCAGAGCGATGAAAGTTCTTCCCCCGCGTGAGTACTCGGAAGTGCCTCTGTGTAATCTCTACGGTGGCTTAGATGAGTCACAACCAACACGTTTCATCCAGTCTGTGGACTTTCTCAAGGATAAAATTCAATGTAAAGTGATGTCTTTAAATACACGCTCAGCTCCATTAATTGGATAAAAACTGATGTGGGTACTTTATTTAAGCACATTGCTTATGGTTAAAACACAATTGGGTATTGGTTAAAATAATTTTCTATAAAATTCCAGTTGATATTTCGAACACCTAAAAATATATACACATAAATATTAGCACGTATACACACATCTAATGCATATACATACCTACTCGGTTGAATATAGAAGAATTCAGTTCGACCCGTATGAAATACTTATATGGTAAGAAAAGACCCCAATTCAAAATCAATGTTAAGTCCATATGGTTCTAAGGATTTTAGGAAGTAAATCCATCTTGCTTCCATCCGTGAGATTTTTTCCATATAATCCCCTTCTCTCCAAGATTTTTCTACCCGTTCAATCCCAATGAATTTCAAACTTTTAGGGTCACAATTATGGACATTCCGAAAGTGATTGGAGACACTATGAGTAGTTAACCCTTTTTGGATGTTGAAGTATATGTTCTGCAATTCTAATCTTCAGTTTGCGTTTAGTCCTGCCTACATATTGAAGTCCGCAGGCACACTCTAGCAGATATATTACTCCTTCTGTGTTACAGTTAATAGCATCCTTAAATCTAAATTCCTTCCCGTTGGAATTGGATTTAAATTGGCTGATAGGCTTTGTCTCAGATATTTTGCTGTTTTTACATCCTTTACAGTTCAGACAGAAATGGAACCCTGTTGACATTTTGGTGTCCTGATTTTTTTCCCGAACTAGGTACATAACTTTTAGTCAGCATATTTTTAAGGTTATTTGCTTTTTTATAAATTATTTTCGGTTTCTCTGGTAAAAACTTAACTTCTTCATCCAAGGTTAAAATAAGCCAATGGTTTTTGATGATATCTTCAAGAGCTTTTGTGTTGCTATTGAACTGAGTGATAAATGCAACTCCTGAGGTAGGTTGTGGTTTCTTTTTGTTGTACTGCAAAAGATCTTTCCTGTCAATCTGTTTCACCTTATTAAAGGCTGATGATATTTTCCTATGTTCATAATTTCTCTCTAAAAATTTTATCTTCAGTTCTTGTCCAGGTTTTAAAAAAAATTCTGGGTCTGTGCAATTCCTTTTAAGTCTTCTAAACTGTCCATTTGGGATGTTTTTTTTTATCCAATTCTAGTGGTGATTGCTTGTTGGCAGAACTAAATTGTTGCCATCTACTTCTTTTGTGAAATTCTTTGTTCTTAATTCCTCATCCTCAATATATATGGTAAGGTCCAAATAGTTGACCTTTGTTGTGCTGATCTCAGCTAAAATTTCCAGATTATATACGTTATTATTTAAACAGGTCAAAAATTGTTGTAATTCACCACTTCCCCCCTCCCAAATGAAGAAGTCATCTATGTAGCGCTTCCAACATATTAGTTTCTCTCTAAACGGATTGTTGTTCCATATACAGTCATCTTTCCACTTAGCTACAAAAAGATTAGCGTAACTAGGGGCAAAACGAGTTCCAATAGCGGTCCCTGTAAATTCAAGGTAGAAATCGCCTCCATACCAAAAATAATTAAGTTGAAGAATAAATTCAATCATACTTATAATGAAATTAACTTGCTCATTTTCGTCCGTACAAGTACATAGAACGTGGTATGAATGACCACAGCCATCTGCATGTCGAATACAAGTGTATAAAGATTTTACATCGCAGGTACCCAAAATGTATGATTCTTTCCATTTAATATTCTCTAAAAGTTGTAAAATCGTGTCTTGTGGTGTCTTTTAGGGGACTTTTTTGTTTACATACCAAATCCTGTAAAAGTATTTTTGACAGAAAAATAAAAAAAATTATGTTAATTTTGGATAGATTTTTTAAAAAAGATACATTTAATTCATTATAGCAAGCAAAATAAATATTCAAATAACCTTTACATCAGCTGAATAAATTTGATGAGGCAAGATATTCATACAATATTGAATCCAATACAAAAAAGAGGTGCAACATAATTTATATTCTTCTCTATGGAAATTATACACTACAGCTATATATATATATATATATATATATATATATATATATATATATATATATATATATATATATATATATATATGCATATATATATATGTATATATATATATGTGTATATATATATATATATATATATGCATATATATATATATATATATATATATATATATATACACACACATATATATATATATATATATATATATATATATATATATATATATATATATATATATGTGTGTGTGTGTGTGTGTCAAACAAAAAATGAAGTAAAAATATGTGTTACGCTAATTGTGCCCAGGAGTATAGTTTTTTTTCCATTAGGGGTGCTTATCGTTTTAAAGTACAAGAAAAATCTATATGAATACTATTGCATTTTGTAAAAAATGTAAAGCGTTAGCTGACTGAAATGTGTACTGTAAAGTATGTTATCTAAGATGGCTAATGCTTTTAGATCATACCTTCTCCTTCTCCACTCCTCTGGCCCTTCTGTCCTAGAGAAGAACCCAAATCTAAAATAAATTAAAAAAATACATTAGACAATAACATCTTTACCTAATACTATTTTGGCAATGAAAGTTAACTGAGAAATAAAACACGTTTTTTTTAATGAGTTGTTACATTTACCTCCAGATTTGTTTTTTCTCTTCCCGGGTACTGCTTCCCTTGCATCTCTTCTGGGCCGTGCTGTATCTTCTTCTGCGGGTTTAATTAAAAAAAAAATATTAGTAATAATAAAAGTTAAACAGATCACAATTTTTAAAGACTATTAAATTTACCTTGTGGCTGGAATGTGGATGGTTCCAGGGTGTCCACTGTCCCTTCCACAAGATCAGCACTCAGAATCTGACACATCTTCTCCTCCCACCATTTAAATTTGATGCGCAGTGCCTTGCCACCACCTGTGCCCCTGGCATGTCTTGCAACAGTTGCCATCTTTGCCTTCGTGGTGCGCCTGCAGTCCCGAAAGCGCTTCTGTCAAACTTCAACTGTTCTGGCTCAAACTCCAACAGCTGACACTTCAGAAGCAATCTGGCTCCAAATCTTTGATTTGTTTGTGGGAGGTCTTCTGAGCATCATCATCATCATCATCATCATCATCATCATCATCATTTATTTATATAGCGCCAACATATTCCGTAGCGCTTTACAATTGGGGACAAACGTAATAAACTAATAAACAAACTGGGTAAAACAGACAAAGAGGTGAGAAGGCCCTGCTCGCAAGCTTACAATCTATGGGACAATGGGAGATTGACACATGAGGTTAAGTATACATTTTGCATCTTGGCCCAGCCAGACTGCAAAGGTAGGGTGACTCATAAGCTAAATGATCCTGTCACACAACAATGTTGGTCCGGGGGTAGTTGTCTTGTGTGAAATTGTGTAACAGGCTAAAGGTAGTGAGGTTAAGATGGTGGTTGAGGAATATTATAAGCTTGTCTGAATAGGTAGGTTTTCAGAGAACGCTTGAAAGTTTGTAGAACAGAGGAGAGTCTTATTGTGCGAGGGAGAGAGTTCCATAGAGTGGGTGCAGCCCGAAAAAAGTCCTGTAACCGGGAATGGGAGGATGTAATGAGGGTGGATGAGAGACGCAGATCTTTTGCAGAACGGAGTTGCCGAGTTGGGAGATATTTTGAGACAAGAGAGGAGATGTATGTTGGTGCAGCTTTGTTGATGGCCTTGTAGGTTAGTAAAAGTATTTTATATTGGATTCGGTAGAAGACAGGCAGCCAGTGTAGAGACATACAGAGTGATTCAACAGAGGAATAGCTATTTGCAAGGAAAATCAGTCTTGCCGAAGCATGCAAAATAGATTTTAGGGGTTTGAGTCTGTTTTTGGGAAGACCAGTAAGGAGGGAATTGCAATAGTCAATGCGGGAGATGATTAGTGCATGAATTAAGGTTTTAGCAGTGTCTTGTGTGAGATATGTGCGGATTCTGGAAATGTTCTTTAGATGTATGTAACATGATTTAGATATAGAGTCAATGTGGGGAACAAAGGATAGGCGTGAATCAAGGATTACACCTAGGCAGCGAGCTTGTGGGGTGGGATTTATGGTCATGTTATCAACAGAGATAGAAATGTCAGGTATGCTCTTGTTGGCGGGTGGGAATATTATTAACTCTGTTTTAGAAAGATTAAGTTTGAGTTGACGAGAGGACATCCAAGATGAAATGGCAGAAAGACAGTCAGTTACACGGGACAACACAGATGTCGAGATATCAGGAGAGGATAGATAGATTTGGGTATCATCCGCATAGAGATGATACTGAAAGCCAAAGGAACTTATTAGATTTCCAAGAGAAGCGGTATAGATAGAGAACAGCAGAGGACCTAGCACCGAGCCTTGTGGTACTCCAACTGATAGGGGAAGCGGAGCAGATGTGGCTCCAGAGAAATTAACAGTGAAAGAGCGATTAGAGAGGTAAGATGAGAACCAGGATAGAACTGTGTCTTGAAGACCTAGGGATTGCAGCGTTTGTATGAGAAGAGAGTGGTCAACGGTGTCAAATGCAGCCGAGAGATCAAGGAGAATTAGGAGAGAGTAATGGCGTTCAGTCTTAGCAGTGATCAGATCATTAACAACCTTGGTCAGCGCAGTCTCTGTGGAGTGTTGAGAACGAAAGCCAGACTGAAGAGGATCCAACAGGTTGTTTGCGGAAAGAAAGCGTGTGAGGCGAGTGTAGGCAAGTCTCTCTAGAAGCTTGGAGGGGCAAGGGAGCTGAGAGATGGGACGGTAATTTGAGAGAGAGTTTGGGTCGGAGTTTTGTTTTTTTAGAATAGGAGTAATCACTGCATGCTTGTATAGTGATGGAAAGATGCCAGTAGAGAGTGAGAGATTACAGATTTGAGTTAGAGGTGAAATGAGCACAGAAGACAGGGATCTACCAATTTGCGAGGGAATAGGATCAAGAGGACAGGAGGTAGAGTAGGAAGATAAGAAGAGAGTAGAAATTTCCTCTTCATTTGTGGGGTCAAATGAAGAAAGGGTGTCAGAGGGTAGTGGGAAGGAAATGAGCTGATGGCTTGTTGAGGAGGAGGATACCATTTCTAGTCTGATCTTGTCAATCTTGTCCTTGAAGTAGGAAGCAAGATCCTGAGCACTGATAGTAGATGGAGGGTTCGGGGTGGGAGGATTGAGAAGATGATTAAATGTATTGAAAAGGCGTTTGGGGTTAGAAGCCTGAGCATAGATAAGAGATTGAAAGTATGTTTGTTTTGCAGTGTCCAGAGCATTTCGATAGGAGTGGTAGACAGAAGTATATGTGAAGAAGTCATTAGAGCTTCGAGATTTACGCCAGTGACGTTCTGCTTTACGGGACAGTTTTTGAAGATTTCGTGTTGCTTTGGTGTGCCACGGTTGACATCGAAGTCGACGTGTAGTATGAAGTGTCGCTGGAGCCACTTGATCAAGGGCCGTTGCTAAGGTTAGGTGAAAATGAGGTACTGCCATCTCAGGGGATGAGAATGTAGAGATAGGGGAGAGAAGGTGTTGGAGAGAGGTGGAAAATTGTTGAAGATTAATAGAATTAAGATTTCTACGAGTATGAGGAGGCTTGGTAGAGTTAGACAGTAGAGAGGTTAGAGCAGTGGGGGTGAGAGTGTAGCTGATAAGGTGATGATCCGAGAGGGGGAAGGGTGTATTAATAAAATTAGAAACTGAGCATAGTCTAGAGAAAACAAGATCAAGGCAGTGGCCATCCTTATGAGTAGATGATTCAATCCACTGGGAGAGGTCAAGTGAGGATGTTAGAGAGAGTAGTTTGGAAGCAGCTTTGGAAGGTGGGTTATCAATGGGGATGTTGAAGTCACCCATGATGATGGTGGGGATGTCTGAAGATAAGAAGTGAGGGAGCCATGCAGAGAAATCCTCAATAAATTGTTGGTGTGCTCCAGGGGGACGATAGATCACCGCAACACGTAGGGAGAATGGATTAAAAATGCGAATAGCATGTACTTCAAAAGATGTGAACGTGAGTGATGGGACATTTGGTAGAACGGTGTATGTGCACTGTGGGGAGAGAAGTAGTCCAACCCCACCTCCTTGTCTGCCTTCAGGTCTGGAGGTGTGGGTGAGATGGAGGCCACCATGTGAAAGTGCTGCAGGTGAGGCAGTGTCTGATTGCATGAGCCATGTTTCTGTTATTGCCAGAAGGTTGAGGTTTTTTGAGAGGAAGAGATCATGAACGGAGGTAAGTTTGTTACAAACAGATCGTGCATTCCAAAGGGCACATTTAAAGGACTTGGGAAGAGAGGGTAGACAGGTGATGTGTTTGAGGTTTGCTATAGAACGGTAGTGTTCTGATGTATGTGTGTGTGAGGAGTGTGGGGGACCTGGATTAGGTGATATATCACCAGCTAATAGAAGCAGAGTGAGCGAAAGATAGGCAAGGGGATTGTAAGATGTGTGGCCTTTTATTTTCTGGCGACAGGTGGAGGCTGTACTTGTTAGAGATAATAAATAGGACAACAGTTCATGGGTGTTAAATAGAGGTGAGTGGAGTAATGCAGGTGCAATATGAACAAATTTGTGTGTTGGTGGAGGGGTGAAAGATGACACAGTCCTAAAGATCATGCCATGAAATGAGACTAAGAAAAGCAATTTGTGAAACATTGTGATAAAAGGGGTAAAAGCAAAAAGCAAGGGTATTTTAAGAATTACCTCTTAGCAGTATTCCATATAAATAGACAAGTAGTGCAGAAATAGGCTGTGGCAGATGTTGCTTATTGCTGGGAGTAAAATCAAGTCAAATGTAGTCCAATGTTTGTCCAACTGTGTTGTCTAACTGTGCATTTTCGTCCACTTTGTGAGAAAATCCCACTTCGTGAAGAAATCACACACGTCTAACCCCACATACGTCTCCCCATAGAATGAAGCTAAGATGTAGTCAGTCTAATTTAGGAATACACTACAGATGTGCTAATTGGTCAGCTAATCAAAGGAAAAGAAAACATTTGTGGGAAAGGATAGAGGAGGCCAGATACCTATCATAAATTAGGCAGCAATAAAAGACTGTGCCAACCTAAGTTTAAACAGATAACAGTTTCCTATAACATACTTAAACACAGATTGCAGGGATGAAATTCACAGAATAATGATCAGAGTAGTAGTAGTAGCAGCATGGATGAACATACTTAAACACAGATTGCAGGGATGAAATTCACAGAATAATGATCAGAGTAGTAGTAGTAGCAGCATGGATGAACATACTTAAACACAGATTGCAGGGATGAAATTCACACTGAGCATGTGCACCCTTCAGCGTTTCGTAGTGCTGCAGTACTCGACCAATAAGGACATCATTCTCCTCCTCTGTGAAGCGCCTGGAGCGTGATGCTGCTGTACCTTCATCGTCATTTTCATCACTGTCAACTTTAGGATGTTCCTGCTGTCTGCTTGTCGGTGGTTGAACGCTGCTGATAAACTGCTGTCTTCTTCGCTCTTCTCGACGCTGCTCACTGCACTCTGTCCATTCCTCTCCACTACTCTGAATTTCCTCTTGGTTGTCCTGTGGAAAGAGAGAATCCCTACGCTCCTTAGACATGGCTGCTCTTTAAAATTTTACTATTATTCAAAAAGTGAACTACCTTACAAATCTAATATCTACCTAAATACACTTATAAATTTGTTAATTATATGTTTTTTTATTATAAATAGCTATCCTATATTAACCAGAAGAAATTAATAGCCTGGAGGTTAAGAACTATTTCTATTAACTAATCTGCAATATACAGACTACAATGGTACAAAATACTAGCCTACACTACACAATGGTACAATTTTGAACAACTACTTTTACCTATATGCACTATATTAAATTAACATGAAATAAATTATATTGCATAAATATAAAAAATAAGAATGAATTTTAAAATAGTGTAGTTGTATGCAAATTCTCAGGAAAACTCACAAGTCAAATGCAGCAATGCAGAAGAGAGTCAAAAGCCAGAGCAGTCACCAAACCAGCCAACAGCTATCAGCAAATGACAATTTGCTGATGACTGCATTCATTTTTGTAAAGTCAAGATGGCCGCGTTAAACCCTCCTCCACTCCCATAGAAAAAAACTTGCTCAGACCAATGGTTTGCGCGCAAGGGCGGGGTTGAAAGATTTAACATTGAATTGCATGAGTTTTAATGCTTTCTTAAGAAATAACGGTCGCTCTACCAGGTAGAAACCTGTGTGGGACTTCTTTTTTTTTTTTTATGCTGCGGGGAAAAAAAAATCCCGCCGGATATTGAATTCCCCCATAATCTTATACAGGTGTTTGGATAAGTTTTTTTAAAGGTCTTGATGTTTTCCTACATATAATAGGCCACATATACATTTTAAAACATAAACAACATTTTTCGTATTGCAAGTGATAAATTCATTAATTTTGTAGGTTTTTCGTTTATGCAGAAACTCTTTCATATTTGAAATATCATTCTTAATCATTTTACAACCCATACATTCTCCACATCTAAAAGAACCCTTTCATTTTTATAGGCTTTCTCTGAGTGTTTTCTTTTAGTGGGCCTCTAATCAATTGATCTTTTAATGTTGCTGGCATTTTGTATCTGAATGTTGGTTTTTCTGGAAGTATTTTTTGAAGAACTGGGTCCTTATGTAAATGATTCCAGTTTTTTTTTTTTACAATTTTTTCAAAATGTTTATGTTATTGCCCATATTGTGTAGTGAATGCAAATTTTATTTTATGTTGATGTTTTTTTACGACATTTTTATCAATATCTTTCTTCTCTTTAAGTAGATCTTCCCTCTTTATTGCCGTAATTTTGATTTGTGCCTTTTGTACTTCTTCTACAGTATATCCCCTATCTCTAAATTCTAGTTCCATTTTGTCCAACTGTTCACTCAATATTTTTTCATCTGTACAATTTCTTTTCACCCGTAAGAATTGGCTGTATTGTACTCCCTGCAGCTAGATCTCATGGTGTTCGCTATTCCGCAACAGGTAAGAATTAACATCTGTTGGTTTTCTGTACTTTTTAGTTTTATTTGTTCCCTGTTCAACATAAACAGTGACGTCAAAAAAATTAACCGACTCTTTACTAATTGAAAAAGTGAACACTATATTGTTTGTATTGCTACTGATATATTTGCAAAATGAATCTAATGTTTCGAAGTCCCCCTTCCACACAAAGAAAACATTATCGATATACCGATGCCAGGACACCAGGTTTGCCCCAAATGGGTTGTCAGCTCCTAAAAAACGTCATTCCCAGCTAGCCATAAAAAGATTGTCATTGCTTGGGGCAAACCTGATGCCCATTGCTGTAACAGTTCTTTGGAGGTAGTAACCTCCATCCAAGTAAAAATAGTTATTATCCAAAATTAATTTAATACCTTCCATTATGAAATTGGTGAATCAATAAGGGAAGTTGGCATTTTATAAATGAAATTATATGGCTTTAATACCTGCATCATGTTGTATAATGGTATATAAAGCCGTTACATCTGCTATAACCAATATATAGTTTTCTTCCCATACAACATTCGATAATTAATTAAAAAAAATCTCCAGTATCTTTCAAATAAGTTGGAGTTGCAATGACTAAAGGTTGTAAATATGAATCAAAGATGATATATTTGTGCCAGATATAAATCGGTCTTCCAGGGGGATTTTTAATACTTTTATGAATTTTCGTCAGGATATAGATATACGGAGTGGTTGGTTCTTCTATTGTGAGATAACTGATCTCCTCTTCAGTTACAATATCTCTACATTTATCTATGAAATTTTTAAATTTCTCTTTGATAGAATTAGTAGGATCCTGCTGTAATTGGCATTATGTATTATGATCTGATAGCTGTCTTTCTATTTCTTTATTATAATCTTTTCTATTTTGGATAACTACCCCCGCCCCCCACACCCCCTTATCGGCAGGTCTAATAGTAATAGTATTATCCTTTTTCAAATTTTGTAATGCTATTTTTTTTTTCCTAGTTAGATTACATTTTTTCCTATTACTTTTCTTCCCTTAATATAAGATAGTCTTCATCTCATCTGTAATAAGTCTATTAAAACTTTTCCACCTTTCATGTGGGTTGGATATAGTTTTGATTTTTTCTTAAACTTATGATTTTTCTTATCTTGGTCTCTTCTTTAGTCCTTACATCTGTATTACAATCATCTTTTAAATTATCTTTTAAGTACATTTTTTTTTTTAAATGTGAGTTTACGAATATATTTTTGTATGTCTATATATATCGCAAATGAGTCTGGCATATACGTGGCGGAGAATTTTAAACCTTTCAATAGAAGTGAGATCTCATTATCAGTTAGTATCTTCGGACTTAAATTGTAAATTTGGTTCTCATTATCTCGATTTTTTAACCCTTTTTCTTTTTCAATATCTATTATTTGATTGAGGTAAGCTTTTTTAACTTTTCTTTTAGGTTTCTTTTTTTTTTTTAACTTTTATTTTTGGAAGGTCAAATAACAAGCATAACCAACAAACAGTGAAAATGACCATATACACCTCCCTGACAGCCATCATAAAATCGTGAAAAACAAAAAAAAAACAATGCAAAGGGGTCAAATTACGTGTATAAATATTGACCAGAATTTTTTTTTTCTTTTAAAGATGTGAGGGAGAGGGCGAAATGCCACGAGAGAGGAGGGCATGACGCAAAGAGAGGGGAAAAGAGAGACTAGAACGGAGCAGGAAAGGAAGAAAGTAATTAAAAAGAAGAGGACGGACATATGTAGATATAAAGTTAAGTGAAAGGGGAATAAGCCTGAAAAATGAGAACCATGGGCTACATACTATCTGCTGGGGAAACATAGAAATTCAAAACTTCTGTCTTATCAGTATTAACTTTATAACCCGAGAAATGGCCATAGAGATCTAGTTAGTCTACAAGAGGAGGAAAGGAAAAAATCGGGTTGGCAATAGTTAACAGGACATCGTCCGCATATAAAGCTATCTTGTGAGAAGAAATGCCCACCGGGATGCCCGATATCTGCTGATTAGCCCGAATTCTAGCTGCTAATGGCTCTATCATTAGGGCAAAGATGAGCGGAGAGAGGGGGCAGCCCTGCCGTGTGCCATTGACAATAGTGAAGGGGGCTGAGGTCAGACCATTGGCAGAGACTGCGGCCGACGGGGAGCGGTACAGGGCTGAGATGCCGGTCATAAATTTGTCAGAGAAGCCCATCGCTCCCAGCACCCCAACCATAAACGACTAGGAGATGCGATCAAATGCTTTCTCAGCGTCTAGTGACATAAGAAGGGAAGGGAGCTTACCCCTGTGAATTTCATGGATCAAATAAATTGTTCTCCTAGTGTTGTCCGGGGCCTGACGCCCCGGGATAAATCCCACCTGGTCGTAGTTGTGCCAATACTTGCAGGTGCTGCTACCTCCACCGTGACAGCTTGCTCTGGCCATGTCAACCGAAACATCTAACGAACCTTCTGCTCGAGACCTTCTACTCCACCTGGCTCATAGAGTTGAAAAACAGGAGTCCGAACAGGCGCAGTGGCTCCAATGTATTCAAGGAGTCGCTGCACGTCTCGAGTCCCTTTAGGCATCCGTGACTTGTGCTCAGAGTATTCCCGTGACGACCGCGGCTGTTGCTGCAACCTCATCTCCTCCTGTTGTGGCGTCCTCTGCTTCATTGAGACTTTCTCCGCCAGATAAGTTTGATGGAGAGCCTAAAAGGTGCAGAGGATTTTTAAACCAGTGTCTCATCCACTTTGAGTGTAATCCAGCGTCCTTTCCCTCTGAACACATTAAGGTGGCTTTCATCATATCCTTATTGTCCGGACAAACTCTAGCTTGGGCCTCCCCTCTGTGGGAACGAAATGACCCGATATTATCCAACGCCTCTACCTTTATCGAGGCCTTCCGAAAGGTGTTTGACGAGCCCGGTCGCATATCCTCCGCTACCTCCAGCCTACTAACTCTCCGCCAGGGATCTCTGACAGTCGGTCAGTATGCAATCTAGTTTCGCACCTTGTCCTCTGAGCTTAGTTGGAACAATGAAGCCTTGGTGGCGACCTTTTTGCAAGGACTGGCAGATCGAGTTAAGGATGAACTAACTTCTCTGGAACTCCCTGCAGATCTGGATTCCTTGATCTCCCTATGCAATCGCATTGATCTACGCTTCAGTGAACGTACCCAGGAGCGTTCTGCTACCAGACGGACCTCTACTCGCCTTGCTCCCCTGTTTCAGAACCCGGTACCTTTGGAGGAACCAATGCAAATCGGCCGATCCCACCTTTCCCCTGAGGAACATCAGCGATGCTTCAAGCAAAACCTTTGCTTATATTGCGGGGATCCTGGTCACATTATATCTTCTTGCACCAAGAGACCGGGAAACGCCCCCTCCTAGTCGGTGGCAGGAAGGCCGACTTAGGAGTTAGAGTTACTACTCCCTACTCTGCTTCTGGCACTGATTGCCTCATGCCCATTTCCCTGGATTCTCCTGTCGGCCCCTTCGAGACCTTAGCTTTTGTGGATTCTGGCTCTGCCGGGAATTTCATCTCCGCCACTCTGGCATCGCAACTCCAATTATCTACTCTGAAATTGCCTCAGCCGTTATTTCTCACTGCGGTGGATGGGAATCGGATCACCAACGGTTCGGTTTCCCATATCTGCTCTCCTATTCGACTGACGGTAGGGGTGCTGCATTCTAAAGTCATCGAGTTCCTGGTTCTTCCTCGTTCTGTTAATACAATCATTCTAGGATTACCTTGGCTCCAGCTTCACTCACCCCAGTTTGATTGGAATTGTGCGATGGTTACCGCTTGGGGCCCACAATGTTTCAAGTCCTGTCTGTCTGGCCTGAGACCCGGCCGGTCCTCTCTCCCTTGTCGCCTGACATCATCTCAGATTGAACTACCATCTGCATATCTCTCCTATCAGGATGTGTTCTGCAAGGCCGCTGCCGAGACCCTACCTCCTCACCGACCCTGGGATTGCGCTATTGATTTACTGCCCGATAAACCACTTCCTAAAGGCACGGGAATGTCTTCTGATTTGGTACCTTATCTGCCCGCCTGGATCCTGACTCTGCCTGTACGACCACGAATAGCCCACCATCTCGCAAGTAGCTACCTGGGAGGGCCGCGACCTGCACGTCATTCGCTGCGAAGTCCATACTTCCTTGCGGGGGTCTCTGGTGAATACCGGCGGCGTGTTAGACTCCGCGCCTCCTTGTGTAGTTGTGCCAATACTTGCAGGTGCTGCTACCTCCACCGTGACACCACCCTCAATCTAACGAGCAGACTGAACGTGTTAACCAAGACTTAGAATCTTTTCTCAGAATGTTTTCCTCGGCCAACCAGGACAATTGGGTGGATCTTTTACCTTGGACTGAATTTGTCCACAATAACGCCTTCCACGAATCTACTTCTGTGTCACCCTTCTTTGTGGTCTATGGAGATCACCCTTCTCTTTCAGCCCAATAATAGGCGTGCAGTGTCCACCTTTAAAGGGGGGGGTACTATCACGCGCTGGAGAATCGGGTCATATACCCGATCCCTGGCCTACTTACCTTCTCCTGCCGTCCGCTCGGTCCGTGCTTGGCGCCGCCATCTTTCCGATCTGTCAATTACGCTGTCCCTCTTCCCATTGGTTAGGAGTTTTGGCTCCAAAGTTTAAAAGACACCTCATCCCTGTCCTCAGTGCCTGATCTTCATGTATCTTGCATGGGTTCCTGGCTCCAAGTCTGTGTCTCGTCCAAAGAGCTGACTATCTACTGGCTGTACTGCTGTCCCACCATTCGTGTATTCTGCCGACTGCTGCATAGAATTCCTGCCGCCACTCCAGTGGTAAACAATCGTCAGCAGAGCTGACACTTTACAGCACTTCCTCGTGTCTCTGCTTAAAACCTGCCGGCTACATCCTACAATTCATCATCTTCATCCGTGTATCCTGCTGACTGCTGTGTAGAATTCCTGCCACCACTTCAGTGGTAAACAGTCGTCAACAGAGCTGACACTCTACTGTAATTCTCGGGTCCTCCTTTATCTGCTTGCTACATCTCGTGACTCATCTCTGCTGTTCATGAGTAACCTGCTACTCTTGTGACTTTTCTCTCTCATATCTCAACTGGTCGCTTCCAGTGGGGGCCGTAACCTGCAAGGGGGTGCAGCCAAGTCCAAACCGCCTTGTGGCTGGTCCCTGGCGAATACCTCTCCCTTGTTAGACTCCGCGCCTTACTGGGAGTTGCATTTGTTCCAGGCTGGTTACCGTTCCTTACCACTCCTGTCGCAGAATTGTGACGCAGAACCGTGACAGTTTGTGAGTGGCAAAGGTCGTCTGTTTTTGACTCCAGTGCGCCAGATCTGTTGCCCAATGAAGTTAGCTCGGTTTTAAAGTCATTAACAACTTTAGAAAGTTCTTGTTGGAATGTTTGTTTGACCCCCTCTAGTAGACTGGTCATTACAGCTAGGATCTGTGGGTCTGGTTCGACTTCCGAAGGCGGCTGAGTGCCAGGCCAGTGGCGCACGCAGGGGGGGTTTCTGAGTCTCTAGAAACCCCCCCCCTGCGCTAACTAAGTGGCCACTGTCCTATACAGCAGTCGCAGAGCTGTCAAAGAAGTGTCCGCGGCGGTGCTGTAGTGTATACAGCTCTCTCTCGGGTTTTTGGGGGTTTTTTGGGTCGGGGGAGGGGAAAACCACCCCCGACAATCCTCTGTGCGCCCCTGCAGGCATTTCTGTATGAGTCGAAGGTGGGGAGGACGGTTTATTCTTTGAACCAAAAAAGTTAGCAGAGGACCCGGAGGCCACTTTCTTTGGTTTGTTGGACATAATGGAAACGCTGAGTGCCGTCAATCAGTTGAGAAGGATAAAGAAAGCCAGGGAAGGCTGGGATGAGGAAAGAAGGTGATAAAGGGACACACTTTTACATTGGCTAGTGTTATAGGGGTCTATCCCGGTCCAGCATAAACGGGAGAGGTCACATGTTCAGCGACCAGATAAAGGCCAGCAGATGTATATTAGCGCCCGTAACAAAGAAGCCCGCTGACCGGGCAGGCTAGTAGGCGACAAAGCTTGATGAGCGCTATAGAGGATAGCAGTTGGTGTACTCCTAACAGTTGGGCACCAGATTCTTGCCTTTCAGATGCTGTCTGCGTAACACTTGAAGCAATGTAGCAGGGTCTTTTATACAAGATTACAACATTAGCTAGATGAGAATAATTACAGCAGCAGTGAATAGTACATGTAGTATTCTTAGCCACCACAAGAAGGCAGTAATGTTCCACCAGTGAATGAAGCAAAGCAGATCAGCAGGCTTGGATGTAGTGCAGCTTGATAGAAGGCAAGGTAAGTGAAGAAAAATCAGTTGGTGAAAGACTGGGATGAGGTACCTGGGGAGCACCAGCAGCTACACAGCATAAAAAGAGGCAGCAGGCACCACACAACTGGCCATAGGAAATGCAGCAAATATTACAACTCACTGCGCCAGCATACAGAAGGGGACCTCAGCGCTGTCCACTCATCCAGCAGGGGGATAGAGAGCTAGAGACGAGGCACCAGGGGGGTCCAATAACAGCAGCCAGAGAACCCCTACTTATTGGGCCAGCAGTCCATCCACTCTGCTCAGCGCTTTCCGCTCAGCTGCCACTCCGGATTGGTAGTCTAGTATTCTTTCTTTAAGGGCCAGCAAAGTTGCTCAGGACTGTCCGGTGGGTTCCGATAGCACCGGAAGTAGGCGTCACACAGCACAGATGCCACTCGAGGTCCGGCGCCTGTACCGGAAGCAGACCTGTCCCCAGTGGCACTTACTGGGGGGATCTCTTGTGCAGGAATCCGCTGCCCTTTATGGACCAGCAGGCCACGTCTCACGCAACTGCCTCCAGATATGCACAGCGCTGCTACAAGCTTCACGCAGCGCTGCAAATGTCGGCAGCTCTCCGGTCAGTAGCGGGACCTTCAGGGATGAATCGGAGGGCGCAGTGGTAAGTCCCCAGCAGCGTGCCTGCCAGGCCTCAGCTTCGTAGGCGCCGGGTACTGGGGGTATAATTATCCTGTTTTGTTTGTCTCAGGTCCCAGTGATTGTCAGGAGGGTGTATCCGACTGCCACTCCAGCTTTTGGGGGTTATATTGCGCTCTGTCACCCCAAATCTCGATCAGGGGCCAGGAGCTGAAGCAGAGCACGTCCGATCGTGATGGCTACCAGGCCACACCCTTCTTTTAGGTTTCTTATAGAGCTTATTTCTACCTCTTTTACCCCTTTTGGTGGCTTTCTTGTTTCTTTTAATTAATAACATCTGGGGTTGGTCCATGTTTTTTTCCACCTCTTCGCGGGGAATGGACTTCTTTCTAAAAATGGTTCTTCATCTTCTTCCCTTACTATGTCATATCTATTTTTAATGGGGATGTAGATTTTCTCTCTTTCTTTATACATATCATTCCTTCTAAATCTGTTTCTCCATGGTGGATGGGAATAATTTTCCTCTTTCTTTATAGGAATCCCATATGTCATTTCTATATTAATATTTTGTAAATCTCTTATGATTTATTGGACTTCTCCTATAGTTATTAGAAATTTCTCTTTGTTGTTTTTTTTCCCCTTCTACTTGCTTGTACTATATCATATGTTTCAAAGCCATATTCTTTGATATTTTCTCCATCTTCCAGCTCACTGTCATTTACATCTTTATTTCTGTATTTCCTACTTTTACCTCCATCTCTCTCCTCTATTCCAACTGAATCCCTTTTATATTTCTCCAATAATTCTCTAACTCTTTTATATTTTTTGTTTTTTGTGTATTGTTTCCTTGTTATTTTTCTATATGCTATGTATGCTCACCTTAACATCTTCTAAATCTCCAAAAGGTTTGATCAGAGTATGTAAATTTTCTCTATTTTCTCTCTATCTGGTAGGAATCCATCTAATACATCTCTTTTCCAGTTTTTAATTTTATTGTTTTTTTTACATATCTGTGTTTTTTTGTGTATGTTTGATGCAAGCTGCCATGTCAGCTACTATGTACAATAAAAATATTTTTTAGTTCTAAAACGGTATCACGCTAGATCCGTTTATTTTTTTTCAAATATCATACTAAGGAATTATCCCTGATGCAAGATGGGATAAAAGACATTCTGATACTAAGCCTGATTCAAATTTTCCTTTTCCTGTGTTCTCACATAAGAATTGGATGGTGAAGGATCAACCTATATTACACACCATAATGTTTGGAGCACTTAAGGCGAATATATATTTACTGTCTAGTAAGTAGAATCACAAAGGAGAGGGAACGTGGTGGAACTAATCATATTTATTTATATCAAACAATTGTTTCAAGAAAGATTTAATTATATTTCCTGCAATGTTGAACCAATAATATCACCCAAATGATGTTGCACTATGTTGTATTTTGTACTTTTTTTTAAATCAAATATTTTTATTGAGTTTTATAACATAGAACAAAACAAAACAGAAAAGAAACTAAATAAGAAAATTAATTTACAAGATAAATTAAGTAGTTCCACATGAAGGTACAGTTCACATATCACATGTAAATCCAAAACCACAATCAGAGATAATTTACTCAACAGATGACCATATTGTTGACATGCAGTAGATAATATTTGTTATCCATGAATATGACATCAGTAAAATACATAATGATTTATGTTTATATTATAATCAGGATGTCTCCCTATTCCTTCTTACCTAGGAAGTGTACATGTACTGTGGCTAGACCCTTTCAGGAGAGAACATCTATAAAGCAGTTAAAAGCACTCCTCATGTTAAAGCTGATATCTAGCGAAGCACTGCCACATAACAAGAAATGGCCTAATCCTTATTTTAGACAGGATCACAGTCTGCTGCCAAGGAGTCAATCGCATACCTCGACTTTACCCATCGTGACCATACTTTGTAGTATTTTGGCATGGTACCCCGGGACTGATACATGAATCTTTCATCCCCACTACAGCATTTACCAAAACCAACCAGGCAAAGTCTGGCCCCTCACGTGCTATCCATACCCTAGCAATTGCAACCTTAGCTAAAGCGAAGAGGTTAAGGACATATCTGGTCTCCGACCTATCCAACAATAATCTGACACCTAAACCAAATATGCAAGTCTTGGGGTATAATAGTGGGATATCTATGCCTGTATCTTGAATACAATCCACCACCCTTGACCAAAAGTCCCCTACAACAGGACAACACCAGAGCAGGTGCAAGAAGGTAGCAGAGCATCCTGCACATATTGGGCAATTAGAGTCGGATCTGGCACCCATCAGGCCTGCAGGGGTAATAATACACTCTGTGTAAAATGTACAACTGAACCTGTCGATACCTGGTACATTAGGTGGGCTCTCGCGCGCTGTCAAGCATATAAGTCCAGTCCTCATCGGTCAAAGGTCCCAAGTCAACCTCCCATCTCTGTCTCAACCGAGGTAGGACATCAGGGATAAGTACAGAAAATATATTGGAGTATAACATTGAAATGGTCTTTGTGAAATCAACTCGCCTAAGAAGTGAGCAAAGAGGGTCAGGAGTGAAGCTACCAAACTGCGCCTCTAGGACATACCGTAATTGTAAATATTTGTAAAATAAATTGTTTGGTAAATGAAAATCCACCTGTAGTTCTGAAAAGGATTTAAGGGTACCACTCGAGTATAATTGCCCCAGAGAGGTGACACCCGCATCTCTCCATTTGGGGAATACTTTCAATTTATAAAGTTCCGGTAAGGTACTATTGGCCCATATTGGAGTATCTTGGTCCAGCCCCATGGGTCACATTGTCCTCCCCATAACACCCCAAATCATTAAAGCTTTTTTAAGTATTTGTGGGACTGTTTTAGTAACCTTTGTGCCTAATAGGGCCTGTATAGGGGATCTATCAAACCCCCACACAATTTTTCAAAAAACTAACTAGAACAGGTGTCAGTGAGTTCCCAAGCCAGTCCCTAAGATGAGCCAGTTGCACAACAAAATAATAAGCCCTAAAGTCAGAGAGAGCCAAGCCGCCCGCTGCCCTAGGACGACACAGAGAAGTTAGCCTAACTCGCGCTCGCTTCTCCCCCCAGACCAGAGAGGACGTGTACTTATTCATTTGGGAGAAGATCCTCCTTGGAAGATAAACCAGGGAGTGGTGCAATGGATACAGGAATTTTGGTTGCATGACTATTTTGATCAGGTTAATCCTACCCGACACCGATAAAGGGATTCTAGTCCAGGTAGATATCTTAGCCCGAAGACAAGTAATCACTGGGTCAATATTAAGAGATATACATTCAGGGCCTGAGTCATTAAGGAGAGCAAAGCATAAAAAAGGAGTAACATTTGCACCTGGGCAAAACCATGTTGCATTGGAGGGGGAGGTAAATTTAAAATGTGGGGACAGATTTATAGTTGGGGTAGGGCATGTCCTAGATCAACTTTACATTTCAGTGTAGTAATAAAGCTATTAAGTATTTGTGTGCTAGATGAAAAAACAGCCAGTATTTAACTTATGCGCAAAATAATAAACTACTTTGCACCCCCTTGCATTGTAACATGGTTTGTCCCAGAGAACATTTACCCATTTTTTGCCTTAATGACTCAGGCCCTCAGTGTTTACATTAGTGATCTATATCCCTAGATACTTAAATTTCACGGCCCATTGCAATGGGAGGGACCCAGTAATGCTCTCCGGGACCCCCCCATCTATAGGAAAAATAGTAGACTTAGCCTAGTTTATCTTCAGGCCAGAGAAGCCCCCAAATTCCTCTACCAAAGACAGCAAGAAGGTCAGGGAGGGCCCAGAATCTAGCAGAAATAGGGGCATGTCATCGGCATAGAGTGCGACCTTGTCAACTCCATCCCCAGCCCTGAGTGCACAGATTCCCGGATGTGTCCTAATCATACAGGCCAAAGACTCTATAACTATGGCGAACAGAGCTGGCGAGAGAGGACACCCCTGCCTTGTGCCTCTCCCCAACGCAAACAGGGAAGAAGTATGACCGTTCACGCTAACTTTGGCCACTGGGACTGAGTTTAGCAGTTTCACCCAAGACAAAAACTTGGGACCTATACCAAATCTCATCATGACTGCCCATAAATACTCCCATTCCACAGAGTCAAAAGCCTTGGCTGCGTCTAGTGATACCATCACTGCCCAGTTACCAAGGCCATCGGGCATTTGCAAATGCGTATAAAGTCGATGAAGGTTAATGGCAGTAGACTTCCCCGGCATAAACCCCGTCTGGTCTGGGTGGATCAGCTGATCAATGACCCTATTCAGTCTCATAGCAAGTATTTTGGCTAAAACCTTAACATCTGTGGTCAAAAGGGAAATGGGCCTATAGGATTCAGGCAACAATGGGTCTTTACCCTGTTTAGGGGTGACCACTATCACTGCCTCCAAAATGGAAGGCGGTAAACGGCAGCTTCGTAGAAGTTTTTATATAGCTCTAAAAATGTAGGGACAAAAAGGCACTAAACTTTTTGTACAGCTCCATGGGCAGCGCATCCACTCTTGGGGCCTTGCCACACCGAGAGGAAGCAATAGCCGCCTCAAGTTCCTCCAAAGTGATAGAAGCCTCAAGGGAGTCCACTGCTTCCAACGAAAGTTGAGGTAACTGCACCCTTGACAGAAATTCATCTAATTGAGAGGTGGAATAGTCCACTACAGAGGTATACAAATTTTCATAGTAGGCTCGGAAAACTATGGCAATTTTCTCAGTCTCACACTGGATAGTCCCTGTCCAATCAGAAATGGCAGTTATGGTTTGGGGTTGCAGCTCGGTTCTAGCCAAATATGCCATGAGACTTGCACTCTTATCTCCCTGTGCGTACATATTGTGTTTGGAAAAGAGAAATCTACGTGTAGATTTCTCTAGCAGATAATCTGCCAAAATCTTCTGCGCATGCACCCAGGCCAGCCAATCCCCGGGGAGCCTAGTGGTCAGATATACCTATTCCAAATCTTTGCAGGCCTGATCTAACCTTATTTCCTTTGCCCTGGAGGACTTCTTTTGAACCTCCACTCGGGTTATCAGCGTTCCGCAAAGGAATGCTTTAAAGCCATCCCAGAGGACCAATGGCCTGACCGTGGCAGTATTATGTGAGAAAAACCCCTCTCAGTCCCCTGTCAAGTCTCCACTTGCTCCCATTAGAGTGAGCCAAAATGGGTTAAATTTCCAGAATCTAAATCCAGTATTAGGAGTCAGGACCACAACCAACAATATTGGGGAATGGTCAGATATTCCCCTTAAAAAGTAATCGATTTCTCTAACCAAAGGGGCCGGGGCCAGCCTATTGGATACAAAAGCCAGGTCTATGCGAGAGAAAACATGATGGGATAATGAATAACAGGAGAACACTTTCTGAGAGGGGTCTATTAATCCCATGTCCGTTACCAGCTTGGCAAACAAGGAGTGGCTGCCACCCATCCCAGAAGCCGACTCTCTCCATCTATCAAGACCCTCATCCATGTGTTGAAGTCTCCAAGGCATAACACCGGGACATCATCATCATCATTTATTTATATAGCGCCAACATATTCCGCAGCTCTTTACAATTGGGGACAAACATAATAAACTAATAAACAAACTGGGTAAAACAGACAAAGAGGTGAGAAGGCCCTGCTCGCAAGCTTACAATCTATGGGACAATGGGAGATTGACACATGAGGTTAAGTCTACATTTTGCATTTTGGGCCAGCCAGACTGCAAAGGTAAAAGTGACTCATAAGCTAAATGAACCCGTCATACAACAATGTTGGTCAGGGGGTAGTTGTCTTGTGTGAAATTGTGTAACAGGCTAAAGGTAGCAAGGTTAAGAGGGTGGCTGAGGAATATTATAAGCTTGTCTGAAGAGGAAGGTTTTCAGAGAACGCTTGAAAGTTTGTAGACCAGAGGAGAGTCTTACTGTGCGAGGAAGAGAATTCCATAGAGTGGGTGCAGCCCGAAAAAAGTCCTGTAACCGGGAATGGGAGGATGCAATGAGGGTGGATGAGAGACGCAGATCTTGTGTAGAACGGAGTTGCCGAGTTGGGAGATATTTTGAGACAAGAGAGGAGATGTATGTTGGTGCAGCTTTGTTGATTGCCTTGTAGGTTAGTAAAAGTATTTTATATTGGATTCGGTACAAAACAGGCAGCCAGTGTAGAGACATACAGAGTGATTCAACAGAGGAAGAACGATTTGCAAGAAAAATCAGTCTTGCCGCAGCGTGCAAAATAGATTGTAGAGGTTTGAGTCTGTTCTTGGGAAGACCAGTAAGGAGATAATTGCAATAGTCAATGCGGGAGATGATGAGTGCATGAATTAAGGTTTTTGTAGTGTCTTGCGTGAGATATGTGCGAATTCTTGAAATGTTCTTTAGATGTAGCAGGATTTAGATATAGAGTCAATGTGGGGAACAAAGGATAGGTGTGAGTCAAGGATTACACCTAGGCAGCGAGCTTGTGGGGTGGTATTTATGGTCATGTTATCAACAGAGATAGAAATGTCAGGTATGCTCTTGTTGGTGGGTGGGAATATTATTAACTCTGTTTTAGAAAGATTAAGTTTGAGTTGGCGAGAGGACATCCAAGATGAAATGGCAGAAAGACAGTCAGTTACACGGGACAACACAGATGTCGAGAGATCAGGAGAGGATAGATAGATTTGGGTATCATCCGCAAAGAGATGATACTGAAAGCCAAAGGAACTTATTAGATTTCCAAGAGAAGCGGTATAGATAGAGAACAGCAGAGAACCTAGCACTGAGCCTTGTGGTACTCCAACTGATAGAGGAAGCGGAGCAGAGGTGGCTCCAGAGAAATTAACAGTGAAAGAGCGATTAGAAAGGTAGGATGAGAACCAGGATAGAACAGTGTCTTGAAGACCTAGGGATAGCAGCGCTTGTAGGAGAAGAGAGTGGTCAACGGTGTCAAATGCAGCCGAGAGATCCAGGAGAATTAGGTGAGTAATGGCGTTCAGTTTTAGCAGTGATCAGATCATTGACAACCTTGGTCAACGCAGTCTCTGTGGAGTGTTGAGAACGAAAGCCAGACTGAAGAGGATCTAACAGGTTGTTAGCGGAAAGAAAGCGTGTGAGGCGAGTGTAGGCAAGTCTCTCTAGAAGCTTGAAGGGGCACGGCAGCTGAGAGATGGGACGGTAATTTGATAGAGAGTTTGGGTCGGAATCTTGCTTTTTTAGAATAGGAGTAATCACTGCATGCTTGTATAGTGATGGAAAGATGCCAGTAGAGAGCGAGAGATTACAGATTTGAGTTAGAGGTGAAATGAGCACAGAAGACAGGGATCTACCAATTTGCGAGGGAATAGGATCAAGAGGACAGAAGGTAGAGTAGGAAGATAAGAAGAGCGTAGAAATTTCCTCTTCATTTGTGGGGTCAAATGAAAAGAGGGTGTCAGAGGGTAGTGGGAAGGAATTGATCTGATTGCTTGTCGAGGAAGAGGATACCATTTCTAGTCTGATCTTGTCAATCTTGTCCTTGAAGTAGGAAGCAAGATCCTGAGCACTGATAGTAGATGGAGGGTTGGGGGTGGGAGGATTGAGAAGATATTTAAATGTATTGAAAAGGCGTTTGGGGTTAGAAGCCTGAGCATAGATAAGAGATTGGAAGTATGTTTGTTTTGCAGTGTCCAGAGCATTTCGATAGGAATGGAAGACAGAAGTATACATGAAGAAGTCATTAGAGGTGCGAGATTTACGCCAGTGACGTTCTGCTTTACGGGACAGTTTTTGAAGATTTCGTGTTGCTTTAGTGTGCCACGGTTGACATCGAAGTCGACGTGTAGTATGTAGTGTAGCAACTTGATCAAGGGCCGTTCCAAAGGTTTGGTAAAAATGGGGTACTGCCATCTCAGGGGATGAGAATGTAGAGATAGGGGAGAGAAGGTGTTGGAGAGAGGTGGAAAAATGTTGAAGATTAATAGAATTCAGATTTCTGCGGGTATGATGAGGCTTGGTAGAGTTAGACAGTAGAGAGGTTAGAGCAGTGGGGGTGAGTGAGTAGCTGATAAGGTGATGATCCGAGAGGGGGAAGGGCGTGTTAAGAAAATTAGAAACTGAGCATAGTCTAGAGAAAACAAGATCAAGGCAATGGCCATCCTTATGAGTAGCAGATTCAATCCACTGGGAGAGGTCAAGTGAGGAGGTTAGAGAGAGTAGTTTGGAAGCAGCTTTGGAAGGTGGGTTATCAATGGGGATGTTGAAATCACCCATGATTATGGTGGGAATGTATGAAGATAAGAAGTGAGGGAGCCATGCAGAGAAATCATCAATAAATTGTTGGTGTGCTCCAGGGGGTAGATAGATCACCGCAACACGTAGAGAGTGGATTAAAGATGCGAATAGCATGTACTTCAAAAGATGTGAACGTGAGTGATAGGACATTTGGTAGAACTGTAAACGTGCACTGTGGGGAGAGAAGTAGTCCAACCCCACCTCCTTGTCTGCCTTCAGGTCTGGAGGTGTGGGTGAGATGGAGGCCACCATGTGAAAGTGCTGCAGGTGAGGCAGTGTCTGATTGCATGAGCCATGTTTCTGTTATTGCCAGAAGGTTGAGGTTTTTTTGAGAGGAAGAGATCATGAATGGAGGTAAGTTTGTTACAAACAGAGCGTGCATTCCAAAGGGCACATTTAAAGGACTTTGGAAGAGAGGGGAGACAGGTGATGTGTTTGAGGTTTGCTATAGAACGGTAGTGCTCTGATGTAAGTGTGTGTGAGGAGTGTGGGGGACCTGGATTAGGTGATATATGACCAGCTAATAGAAGCAGAGTGAGAGAAAGATAGACAAGGGGATTGTAAGATGTGTGACTTTTTATTTTCTGGCGACAGGTGGAGGTTGTACTTGTTAGAGATAATAAATAGGACAGCAGTTCTCACCACATGGGACAATAATTTTGGAGGCCTTCTTGATTATTTCAGAATTAAAGGACAGGGGGACATATACAGAGAGGTGTTTAAAAGGAGAATTGTCTCTTAATGCTCGGAGGAACACATATCTTCCCAGGGGGTCTAGCTGGACCTCCTCTATTGCAAACCTTAGATTCTATTTTATCAATACCGACACTCCCCGCGAATATGAAGAATGCACAGAGTGATATGCCCAGCCCACCCAATATTTTTTTCAGGGCCATGAGCCTACCTTCCACCAAATCGCAAGCTATATGTGCATTGTATTTATTTAATTGTGTCAGGACCAAAGACCTTTTAGTACGATCATTAAGACCCCGTACATTCCAAGAAAGGAGCCAAAGCCCCCCGTTTTTCATCCTAGGAGACCCCAACATCTGTTAGCATATTTTGAAGGGTTAAGTACAACAACATGTGATATTGTAAAAGCGCACAACAACTTACAAATTGAAAAACAATCTCAGAAAAACAGAGAATGTGGCATTCGTTAATCATGTTAGTAGAACTACTTTAAACATCCTATCTACCCACCCACCCTCCCACCCTAACCTCGCATACCTAGACAACAGTGGTATACCTAGTCCCTTAACCATCCCCATATCTAACTAGAGAACTAAGAAACTATAACAACCTTACCAATATTATCAAGGGGAGCTACCTGGTCCTAGCTTGCGACACAGGGCCCTCCCTTAATATAGCCTCTGCACTTCTACAATTTAAGTGATAGGACATGAAAGACACTAAGACATCTTCTCTGAATTACTAACAAAATATAATGCCTATCGATATGAGACAAGTCTTTTCAAACCAGGATTAAGTCTCATCGCACCTGTGGGTCCGCTCGGGGCCATCTGACCAGCCAGGTCGTAGCTTTTCTAGGAGTGGTGAAGAAATGTGACCAACCATCTGCGACCACCAGGAGCCTCGAATGCAAAAGCATGGCATAAGGTAGTTGCATCTCTCGAAGTCATCACTTGATTTGGGCGAACTGGGGTCTGCTCTTTTGGACTTCAATAGCAAAGTCCGTAAATACTGACACCGTATGAGACCCACAAAGCGAACGTTGTTCCTGCGGAGTCTCCCCTCAATGTCAGACAGTTTTTTTTTTACAGAGATTGACTTGCATGGCTAATTCCGAAATATTTCCTCTAACAGGGGCTGTTGCGTCTTCAAGCGGGGAAATTTGATGCTCCGCCTCACCCACTCGCTCCTTGATTTTTTGTAGATATTGTCGAGTAAGAGAGAGATCAGATTGTACCTCTCCAATGCGGTCTGTAACTCGCGTTTCAGAGGAAGTTAAAGCAAGAAGGACTTGTTGAATGGAATTAGGTTCCTCTGTAGATGTGTGGGGGCACCAGTCTCATTAATAACAGACCTTGCAGACTTGGATGCCTCTGGAGGAGGAGGTCCTGCGGATGTTCGTGCGTATTTCTCCAGCTTTGCAGCTGCATTTGCAGCACTGGGTTAACCCATATTTAAGTAGGGAAGAGACGGTACCTCAGAAACTTGCACTGTAATAGGAACCAAACCAAGCTGTTCTTAATGCAAATGAATGTAGCACCCAAGAATGCACCACGGCAAGAATTAACACTCAAGATTTCACAAGATGTGTGTTGGTAGTAGAGATGGGCGGGTCCGGTTCCCCGAGAACCGAACCCACCTGAACTTTGGGTATCCGAGTACCGAGCTGAGCTGAGTAGCTCTGTACTCTCCTGCCCGCTCCGAATCCAAATCGAGGCCGAACGTCATTGTGACGTCGTCGGATCTCGGTTCTCGCGATACTTCAAGATTATAAATTCACGCCTCCACAGCAATCCATCGCCATTTGACAGAGAGAGAGAGCAGAGTGTAGTCACAGGCTGATTAGAGCAGGGACAGAGAATCCAATATTCTGATTCCAATTGTTGTAACAAAAATCGCTAGAGAAGACAGGAGGATAGAGTTTTTTTTCTTTTCAATATTTGGCACTCCCCAGTGCTTTTGGGGTGTCCCCCATAATTGTGCATAAATATTTCTGGCTGTCAAAATTACTATCTGTCAGCAGTATCTACCAACTAATTTTTAGCACTCCCCAGTGCTTTTGGGGTGTCCCCCATAATTGTGCATAAATATTTCTGGCTGTCAAAATTACTATCTGTCAGCAGTATCTACCAACTAATTTTTAGCACTCCCCAGTGCTTTGGGCTCAGAATGGATTGAAAGCAGTCCACATATGATCAGAATGAGCAACCAGGTTCTGTCACCAGTCCTGATGTTAGTGTTCCCAGTACGTCATATGGGCAAGGCGATGTCAAACTACACAGTGTTTCGAAATCAGTCCAAAAAACAAAAACATTTTTTTTTTTACTGTGTTGAAGCGAAAAAGAAGTGTTACTGGGGGGAGTAGCCTGGCAGCCATTCGAGTTAGCTGCACATATCCTGAGCTCCGTCTAAAAAAGCTAATTTATACCATCTATTTACAAGCCAAGATCAATACTATCACACAGAAAAACACTACTTTCCTTGGGAGAGACTGCTCACTTGCTCAGTGTCCCACTGACTGTAACAAGCATCAGCGTTAAATGCTGTGGGCTACTTGCAGGAGACTACCTGCGGTTACTGAGGACCCCCGTGGTTTTTTTTCAAGCAAACAAGTAGTGGGCTATTTATCTCCTACCCTCCCTTCACAGCAGACCTTCCCAATTGCCCTGAGAAACTAAGAAACGCCACGCTTAAGGCGCGCTGTCTCCCACTTTCAGAGGTTCCTGTAGTGAGTGTCTCACTTACCTCCTAGATCAACCAGGGACTGATCCACCTATTTGAGTCCCTCCGTTGCTCTTCGTGACTTGAGGGGGCTTAGAGCAGCGAAACCGGAAGTCCTCAGGCGCCATTGTCTCCTTCTTTTCCGGTGAGCTGTGCCCAGCAGTGTCTGCAGGGAATCCTTCAGAGACAGGAGAGGGAGGAGTCCCGACGCTGGTAAGAAAAAACACTCTGCTTTTCACTCATTCTTATCTGGTTACAGCGCCTCTGTCTCAGACTTTCCACACTGTACGGCTGCAATCTTCTGTACCCGAGATTCAGGGAGATTAACCAATTCACTTCTTTCTGCCTCTGCTCATAAATCTCCGTATACCAGTAATCTGGTCAGTGCCGTTTAGTTTCCACTAAGGTCTATTAAAGTGACTCACTGGATCAAGCAATAATTAACAAAGCCTGCCATCTAGTGTCGGTTTTTTGTATTGCTCTGAAACAACTCATTAATCCTTCACTTAGCCCATTCTGAGCTCACCCTTTATCCAAAAAATGGTATTCTACTAATAAAACTAGTGGTGGGGAGGAGGTATTCACATGACCGAGAATTCACTACATGCTAAGCAATGATCCTGCTACAAATACAGCAAATATTCTGAATTGCATCCTGTACCAACAGCTGACCTTTTTACCTCTGTATATTTGTACTGGGGTTTCCCTTGGTGGTGATTTGTCATACGCTTTACTACACCCTCAAACATGTCTCACAAACAAAAAAAAGCGATTAATACTCCAAAAAACACCATTATGAAAGCGCTGGAGAAAGCCAACGGTCGTCCTAAACCAAATACTCACCAAACGGACCCGGATTCAGACTCTGATGATGCATCTGTTGCAGATTTACCCCTGTCTCCACAAGAGATAATAAATATTGTCACAAAAACCATCCAATCTGAAATGCGTTCTACAGTTGCTGAGATTCGTTCAGAAATCGCTGAACTGGGTACTCGCACAGATCAGATTGAACAACAACTGGATACAGTTACGCTACATCAACAAACTACTGACAAAGAAATTGTCGACCTCAGGGCTGAATTTAACACCTACAAAGATCACCTTGAGGATCTGGAAAATCGCAATAGACGGAACAACATCCGTATTAAAAATGTTCCTGAATCTGTTACTACAGACGCCCTCCCCGACTACCTCAATGGGCTTTTCTTACAACTGATTCCCGAACTGTCTTCAGATATGCTTCATCTGGATAGAGCCCACAGGGCCCTCCGGGCTAAACCTGCATCAGATCAACCTCCCCGGGATGTAATTATCAGGTTTCATTACTTCAAAACCAAAGAAAAGATAATGACGTCCGTAAGAAATGTACAATCAATCTCCTATGTGGGGTCTAACCTTCAACTGTACCAAGATCTGGCCCCCTCTACTCTCAAGAAAAGAAGGGACTTGATCAGCGTTACGAAAGCTCTACGCAACCATTCCATTAGATATAAATGGGGTTTCCCCTTCCAGCTGATAGTCTCGAAGGATGGTCGCACCCACTCCGTAAAAACATCCGACCAAGGCATCGACCTGCTCAAGCGCTTCGGTATTCTTCAAGATGCTGAATCGATGGCAACACCTTCACCAACCACACAAAGATCGCCTGCCCCGACACCAGTCTGGCAACGGGTGTAGAAGTCTCCGGGTAATGGTCTCCGAATCTCATCTACAGCACTCCCACCAGGTTCAGGTTCCACTTATGTACTTTGTCTCACTATGACTTTATATATTGTTCTGCTAATCTCACGATAACCTCTCACAGGTTCTAAATACTTATTTCATTGTTGGTCCCTCCCTTGGATTGCTAAATCCATTGTTCAATCACTCATCCTTTCATCACATGTTTACAAATATTGATCACTGGATCCTTTCTGGAGACCATTACCTTTAACCTTGTCAGTTCTGTTTTACTGCTTACACCAATACAAATACCAATGTTATATTTCATGTTACCTGTTTTTAATTAGACATACTTGCTTACTATATCTTACAACATTATTGATTTAATTGTTGTTCCTTAATGTTATAATTCACCTGCTTGACAGGGGGACGTGGAGGAGCGTTTTCTTAAACTATGTTATTCTTAATCTCGCTGTACTCCTGGGAGTTTAAATTTTAGACCTTATTTTGATACGGTCTATAAGTCATGGAGTTTTAATGAAACCCAACGCTCCTTCTCGCCCTCCTTCCCCCCTGAAAATAATAATTTTCTGCTATATATTCAACTATTTATGAAATGAATGTTCCCCCTGCAGGTTTCTTTGCCTTTTTTTTGTCCTTCTTGCGACATTTTCTTTTATCTCTAAAAGTGGCAACACTATAGCAGTAAGTCTAATACATCAGACACACACTCACTGCTTAACACACTTTAGTCCTCTTCCCCGATACCACTACCCTCTTATGCAATTGATCTTCTATGATCAAAAATAATAGAATTGTAATGTTTATGTATTTTCAGCTACTCAAAATTTGCCTCATACACCCCCCAAACACAGAGACGGAGTTTTTCTCTTCTCCGTCTCTTTCCACCCCGGTTCCTAAAACTCGAGTTGAGTTTAGAACCTTAATCCCTTTTTCTTTCACTCCTCTATGTATGCCCCTTAACCTATATGTCCAGTGGTATCTGGTGCCACAAGTCACTCATCTCCAATTATTTTCTCAGCGATCTATATCTTTTAAACCACCGTGAAGTTTAAACTTCTCACGTTGAATGTCAACGGGCTTAATTCCCCCACAAAGAGGACAATAGCTCACCAATTTATTAAGAGACAAAATCCAGATATAGTCCTTCTTCAAGAGACCCATTTTAAAAACCTGCACCCTTCCCTTGCATCTAAACTCTACCCACACGCTTTCTATTCCTCTTCCAGTGTGAAGCGCCGTGGCACTGCCATTTTAATACATCATAGAGTACCCCTAACCATAGAATCCATGATCTCAGATCCACATGGTAGATTTCTCATTCTAAAAGGCTTGCTCAATCAAACTACTATAACAATAGCCTCAGTCTATGCCCCGAACATGCGGCAGGGAACCTTTTATTCCAGTTTCTTTCAGCAACTCTCCTCATCTATGAGTACGATTACCATTGTTGGGGGAGACTTTAACACCGTCCTTGACAATTCACTAGACCGTTCTCGACCCAAGCAAATTCATTCCACACAATCCAAAGATTCAACAAGATTGAAATCACAACTTCATTTGCATAATCTGTATGACGCTTGGCATCTGACATATCCCTCTTCTAGATCATATACACACTATTCACCTCCTCATGACTTGTACACAAGAATTGACTACTTTTTTGTTGACCATCTGACTACACAGAAAATAGATGAGGTCCAAGTACTACCTGTTTCCTGGTCTGACCACGACGCGGTAGAATTGACACTTCGTTTACCTCAACAAAATGACACTCGCCCAAAATGGAGACTCAATGAAACCCTTCTGCTTAAACAAGACCACATCTTAGAAATTACACAAGCAATTACAGAATATGTTTCCCTTAATTCTTCTCCAGATATATCTCAAGCAATTTTATGGGAGGCACATAAGGCCACAATACGTGGTACTATTATTAGTATGTCATCAAAACAAAAAAAAGAGGAAATCGGTCGTATAAAATCCTTAGAATTAGACATTCACAATACCACACTTCTCCATCAGCAGCACCCTAAAAGACGTATTTATTTAAAATTGTTATCACTTAAAGGCCAATTAAATCAAATTCTTTCAAAAAAAGCGGCCAAAACCCTCCTATGGCTAAAAGAAAAATATTATGAGAAAAGTGATAAGGCAGATTCTATCTTAGCGCGCAAATTAAAAGCTAAGCGAACGAAGAATAGAATCTCTTCTATAAAATCTTCTACAGGCTCATTACTATATAACCCAAAACATATAGCACATAGATTTCGAGAATATTACGAATCCCTATATAATATCACCCCAGACATCACAGACCCCCTCCTTCTAAAATCCAGCATAAAAAAATACCTCCAATCATGCCATCTCCCTAAAATAACCCCTGCACAGCTCGCCTCCCTCAACGCTGAGATCACAACAGAAGAAATCATCGCTGTTATTAAATCTCTGAAACGTCAATCAGCTCCCGGACCAGATGGATTTACTTCACTCTATTATAAGAAATTCATCAAGCCCTTGGCACCCATGCTATCTGGTTTGTTTAACTTCATATTATCGGGGGGCAAATTCGACAGGGCGACCACTGGAGCAGGGATTGTAGTCATTCCCAAACCTGGGAGGGATCCCACAGGAGCAGGGAGCTACCGCCCCATCTCACTCTTAAATGTTGATTTACAAACCTTTGCTAAGGTTCTCGCCAATAGACTGAGCCCAGTACTACCCTCAATAGTACACCCATACCAGGTGGGTTTCGTCCCGGGTAGGCAACCTTCGGACAACACTAGAAGGCTGATTGATTTGATTCATATAGCTAATACAGATGCTCTCCCGGCTCTGGTGGTCGCCTTAGACGCCGAAAAGGCATTTGATAGGGTCACTTGGCCTTTCATGCAACAAACATTAGTTTCTATGGGAATTCAAGGAGACTTCTGTCGTGGCATCTCAGCATTATACCATAATCCAACAGCCTCAGTATTAGCCAATGGCTTCACCTCTACTTCTTTTACTATACACAATGGCACCAGACAGGGATGCCCTCTTTCCCCCATTATATTTGCCCTCATTATGGAACTCCTTGCAGCGCGCATACGAAACAACCCTGATATTACGGGTATACCAACCTCCACTAGGGACCATAAAATTGCTTTGTACGCTGATGATGTCATCTTATCACTGACTAACCCTCATATCACGCTCCCAAATCTTTTTTTTTTTTTCATTTTTATTTTTGGAAGGTCAAATAACAAACAAAACCGATATGCAGTGTCGGCAAGAAAAAAAAACCACATCACATAAAACATGATATAAAATCAACAGAATATCGTAAAAAATCAGTGCAAAGAGGTCAAATTACGTGTATAAAGAATGACCAGAATTTTTTTATTTTTTTTAAAAGATGTAAGGGAGAGAGCGAAATGCCGCGAAAGAGGAGGGCATAACGCAGGGAGAGAGGAGAAGAGAGACTAGAACAGAGCAGAAAATGAAAGGAAGAAACGGGTTCTCGAAAAGAGGACGGATATATGTAGGTGTAGAGTCAAGTGAAAGGGGAGTAAGCGAGAGCCATGGGCTCCATACCTTAGTGAACGATCTTGATGTCCTATTGATGATGCTGGTCATGTATTCCAGGCGCTGAACCTGCCAAACTCTGTTAATAACGGCCTGAAGCGAAGGTGGAGATTGCTGCCTCCAGTCTGCTGCAATTTGGCAGGTAGCTGCCGTCAGGATGTGCCGTGTCAGGCGCCGCTCGGCGGCCGCCCGCCCGTCTGCATAGCACGTCTGGTTGCCTAGCAACCAGACGCGTCACTTCCCCTTCCGCCCGGCCGGCCAGCTACAGACTTGAAAGCGTTCCCGTTGCTAGGCAATGGGACGCTGCATGAAGATAGCGCTACGGCGCTAAGGAATGACTAGCGCTACGGCGCTGGAGTATGACAGCACTACTAGTGCTGAGGGCATTGGCTAGCAGCACTATTTAAGCCTCTCTGACCCCACTTCCTGTGCCAGAGTTTCAGGTCCTTTCCTGTCCTCCAGCGTTCCAGTGTTCCTGTGATTATCTGTTTCCTGACCCTATCCTTCCTCCAGTTTATTGCCGTTTGCCTGTGACCATTGTGACCCGGATTGCCTTTACTACCCTTTTGGATCTCCCTTTTGTACCTCGCTGTCAGAACGTTATCGACCCGGCTTGACTCACTACCCCTTCGGATTCTCCTTGTGTACCTGCATTGCCCGCACCGTTGCCGACCCGGCCTGTCTGACATTCCTCTCGTACTTTGCTATCTGACTCGTGGAAGGACCGCGACCTGCGTGTTTCCTGCAGCTAAGCCCATACCTCCTTGCGGGGGTCCCTGGTGAACACCAGGGGCACGTTAGACTCCGCACCTTCCTCCGAGTAGTGCCAACGATAGCAGGTACGCTATACTAGTCGTGACACCTAGCTAACTTGTTTTGGTGTTGAGTCGCCGCTGGCGCTCCCAAGGGCAAGAGAAAAAATTTAGGCTCTAATGGTATTGCTATCTGGAGAATCGATTGGATCAGGTGTTTAATCTCGACCCAAAAGTTTGATAATTTGGGACAAGTCCACCATATATGGATAAAGTTACCCTCATGGGACAATACCTTATAGACATTCTCTTTTATTCTCTTTTATTTTAACGCAGATTGAGCTGGAGGCAGCATTCTCATATATCTCCGACCATTCCTCGCTAAAAAAAACTTCACCAAGGTCACGTTCCCAGGCCAGTTCATGCGAAACTCTAAGGTCTGAGAAAGGTGGGGCAAGTTCATAGTATAATGTTGAAATAAGACCTTTCGTGGAGGACTGATGGAGACAAAGATGTTCAAATGTGGTAAGGGGACGGGAGGAGAGGCGAGTTTTGGCAGTATGGTGAAAATGGCGGAGCTGGAGGAATTGGTAGAATAATTTAGTGGGAATATTTATTCGCGATTGGATGTCAGAAAATGAGGGGAACACAGCCATAGAGGTGAGATCGTTTAAGAAACGGACCCCTTGTGAGGTCCACGAGGAGAATGCTTTAGGAGTAAGGCCTGGAGAGAAGTCTGAGGAGTTAAACAAAGGAATTAGGGGAGAGGGATGGGGGAGAGGCCAAATTTCTGAGAGCATGAGTCCCAGACCGCCAGGGAATGTGTAATGACCGGATAAAGGGAGACACGTTTTGGGCGACAAGCCCGTGGGAGCCATAGGAGAGTAGATAGGGAAAGCATACCCAGACTCTCAGCCTCGATCTCGACCCAGACCCTGGAGGTAGTTAAACTACACCACAGAACGCATTGAGCAAGCTGAGTGGAGAGGTAATAGCGTCGAAAATCAGGGATTCCCAGTCCCCCTCCCCGCGGGGCTCTCTGTAAAAGCTTGAAACAGACTCGGGGGCACTTACCTGCCCAGATGAATTTAGATACATGGAAATGGAGAAACTTGAAAACGTAGGGGGGGACCCGGATGGGGAGGGTTTGAAAAAGGTAGAGGAGTCTAGGGAGTATGTTCATCTTGACCGCATTAATACGACCTATCCAGGAGATGTATAATTGCGACCACGAAACAAGATCCGACTTAATTTGAGCAAGGATGCGAGGGAAGTTGGCCTGAAAAAGCTGGTAAAGTTGCTTAGTCAAGTATACCCCAAGGTACTTGAGTTTTTGAAGACGCCAGTTAAATGGGAAGGAACTTTCTAAAGATACCTTGTCTGCTGAGGAAACATAAAAGTCTAAGACTTCTGTCTTGTCAGTGTTAACTTTATATCCCGAGAAGTGGCCGTAGAGATTTAATTTGTCTACAAGAGTAGGAAAGGAAAGATTTGGGTTAGCAATAGTTAACAGGACGTCATCCGCATATAATGCTATCTTATGAGAAGAACTACCCACCGGGATGCCTAGTATCTGCTGGTTAGCCCGGATTGTAGCTGCTAATGGCTCTATGATAAGGGGAAAAAATGAGCGGGGAGAGGGGGCAGCCCTGCCGTGTGCCATTGCAAATAGTGAAGGGGACCGAGGTCAGACCATTTGCAGAGACTGTGGCCGATGGGGAGCGGTACAAGGCTGAGATGGCAGTCATAAATTTGCCAGAGAAACCCATCGCTCCCAGCACCCCAACCATAAACGAGCAGGAGATGCGGACGAACGCCTTCTCAGCATCTAATGACATAAGGAGGGAGGGGAGCTTATCCCTGTGAATTGTATGGATCAGGTCGATTGTTCTCCTAGTGTTGTCCGGGGCTTGACGCCCCGGGATAAATCCCACCTGGTCGGGATGGATGAGGGAAGGGAGGAGGGGATTCAATCTAGAGGCCAAAATTTTTGCATAAATTTTAAGGTCCACATTGAGGAGGGATATTGGTCTATAACTAGAGCAGAGAGTTGGGTCCTTCCCTGGCTTTAGAATGACAATGATGTTAGCTCTGGTTGTGGCTGCATCAAACGTGGCACCATCCAAGATCTCGTTAAAAAAAGATGTCAGATGGGGGCCTAGTACTGCAGCGAAATTCTTATAATATTGTGGGGTGAAACCATCAGGGCCTGGAGCTGAAGAGGGTTTCAGGGATTTAATAGCCACCAAAACCTCGGTCAGGGTAATGTCTTTATTCAGGGACTCTATGTGAGGTGGAGTGAGCCTAGGGAGGGGGGTGGCGGCTAGATATTCGTCTAGAGACGGCACCGTATGAGCTCTTAGAAGGGGGGGTGGTGGGGCTAAGTTATAAAGGGAGGAATAAAATTCCTGAAACGTCTGGACTATCTCCTTAGGGTTATATGTAACTCTGCTCGCTTGTGAGTTGTAAATTTTATCGATGTGACCTAGAGCCATCTTCTTACAAAGCTTTCTGGCTAGCACAAAATCTGCTTTGTCAGATTTATCGTAGTACCGTTGCTGTAATTTCTGCATAGTAATAGCAGCCCTACAGGAGAGAAGAGTGTTAAGTTGACCTTTCAACGAGGTGATCTGGGTGAGCAGAGCAGGGTCATGAAGAGACTGGTGTTGGGAAAAAAGAGAGGCCAATCTGCGCTCTAAACAAGATATCTCTTCTGCAGCTTTTTTCCTAGAAGCCGCAGACAGGCTAATCAAATGACCACGCTCCCAAATCTTATTAAAGAAACTGACACATACAGCTCCCTTTCCAACTATAAGATTAACGCTGACAAATCCGAGATTTTAAGTTTAAATATTGCGCCCGCGGAAACTCAGACACTTAAAACTAACTTCAAATTTAGGTGGCAATCTAAGCAACTCAAATATCTAGGTGTATACCTAACTAAATCTTACTCCCAACTTTATGCTGCTAATTTCCCAAAGCTCATTAACACAATAAAAGCTGACCTTACACAGTGGTCTAAACTTACGGTCTCCTGGTTTGGTCGTATAGCCACTATAAAAATGAATATATTACCCCGCCTCCTCTATTTATGGCAGACCCTTCCCATACATGGGGACGGACACCTTGTGGCGCCCTATAAATAAAAATTAATAATAATAATAAAATACATGTCCCCATGCATGTACTTAAAAACTTACAGCAATCCCTGTCAAAATTCATATGGGCCGGTCGTAAACCAAGAATCCGACTTCGGCTCTCATTCAAACACCAAAGTATAGGAGGCCTGGGTGTACCGAATTTAATAAAATACTATCAAGCCACTCATTTAGTGCAATGCGTCCTTTGGCACTCTCCCCCAGATCGGCGTGTCTGGACACATGTAGAAGCTGATTTACTTAACCTATACTCACCCTCCTCGTTGCTTTGGACCAAGCCTCAGCACAGAACCAAACTCTTAAACTATACCCCCACAGCTAAATTCTCATTAGCTATCTGGGACCGAGTGACACGTATATATGAACTTCGTTCCCACCATCCGCTGCTCGTCCCATTATGGAACTCTCCTGATTTCTCCCCAGGGATAAATCATAAAGCCTTCCATTACTGGACTCGCCACCATCTTCTATTTCCATGGGACATTGCTCGCATAAATATCTTCCCTACATTTGCGGAGCTAAAAAAAAGATACAATTTTCCCAATTAAATTTTTTTTCAGTACCTACAAATTAGACACTTCTACAACTCCCTACCTAAACCAGCCCTCACAGATCAGTGCTCTCCCCTAGAATCATTCTGCAAGCACCCAAACTCCACGAGAGGCCTCATATCCTCATTTTACCAACTATTAAACAATTATGGCCTTCCATCTAAAGAACCACATGAACTCGCGTCGGAAAAAGACACAGGAGAGATTATAGATCCTAAAGAGTGGACCAAGATTAGAACTAATCTGGCTAAAACCTCTATCTCTGTTCGAATCAAAGAAAATTCATTCAAAATATATAGTAGATGGTACTTGGTCCCATCGCGTCTTCATTCTATATTCCCAGCCTCTTCGGACAGATGTTGGAGAGAGTGTGGTTGTAGGGGTTCCCTGCTGCACGTTTGGTGGTCATGCCCCAAGATAGTCTCATACTGGCAACAAGTCCATAAGTTGATATCCTCCATCACTCACATTCAAATTCCTGACACACCGCTCTTTTCATTACTCCCTAGACCTCTTCCTAATATATCCTGCCCAACCCAAAATCTAATTAGACATATTCTTAATGCAGCTAACTGCCTGATTGCTTCGCACTGGAAGAACTCGATCCCACCCTCACTTACTGCGACCATAAATTTTGTATGGTCAACATATCGATTGGAAAGTATAACCGCCACCCTCAACGATACTCCAATTCAATTCAAAGCTGTGTGGAACCCCTGGACATCCTTTTATGAAGCAGAACCGCCCTTTTCTACCGTTTGACATTCTCTTAGTTTAACTTACTATCTAATTACTTCTTCCTGATTGGAGATGACTGACTAAATATACCAATCTCTTGCTCTAGTTACCATAGTCAAACTCACTCATCTTTATTTTTCTCTCTCCCTCATCAGATACCTTCCTTCTCTTCCCCCTTAACCCCCTGTATGTCTCCCCTCACCTACAAACTTTTTCTCTTTGAATTATATACACCAAATCTACATTTGGATTTTACATCACTTTATTTATCATACGCCTGCAAATGTTTTCAATTTATCCACATGTATTTATGTTCTTCTCCATTTATACAACTCATTGCTGATGTTTTATACGTGTAAACCTGTTTAAATAAACAATAACAAATTTTGTTTAAAAAAAAAAAAGAAGTGTTACTGAGCAAAAGTTAAGTGCCGATAAAAAAAAAAATTGCCAACATGCCATTCTACACACGCAGTGGCAAAGAGAGAATGAGGTCTTTGGCTATTAGTGGCAGATCCCAAAAAGTTACCGAGCCTACAATTGGTGCACAACTACTGTTACGCGTCAAAGCCGAGCTGCAAGATAACAGTAAGGTATTAGAGAATAATGTTTGCTCTGATTCAGAAATGACACCAATCCCTGTGGAGAGTCCATCCAACAGTGGGATGTCTAATCGTGAGCATTCTGCTGATGTGTGCCTTAATAGCCCGAGTGTAGCCGGTGATACACAAATTGAGGATGCCACTTTGGAATTAGAAGAGGATGAGGGGGAGATTTGTGTAGGTGACGAGGGCGCTAATGAGGATGTTGATGAGGACGATGTTGTTTCTGTAAGTCCTGCACCAGTGGCAGCAGTTCTGGCACATGACAAGAAAAAAGCCATTGTCATGCCTGGGCATAAAACAAAAAAATCCACTTCTTATGTGAGGAATTATTTCTACCCAAATCCAGACAACAATTGTATAGCCATTTGTAGTCTATGTCAAGCCACAGTCAGTCGAGGGAGGGACCTTAACCATCTTGGAACCTCGTCTATGTTACGCCATTTAATGAGAGTTCATGGCAAAGTGTTGGAAAAAGCTGAAAGTTCTTCCCAAAAAATTACAAGCACTCCATCATCAGCTAAGACTCTCCGCTCACCGACATCCCGATGGCTACAAAATACACCCACCACACCATCCTCATCAATATCCTCAGTAGCGCTCGGAGTTAGCCCGGCCTCCCACTTATTAAGGTTGGATGACTCCTGCACTATTATTGATTCCTCTGAAGAAAGCGTTAGTCCCACTGCTGCTGCTGCTGTTGCTGCTGCTGGGGGTGAATCGTCAGCCCAGAGGCAGGTCAAGAAAATGAGCAGTCCTACATTTCAGCAATTAACTGTGAAACAATCATTTGCTAGGGCAGTGGTCGGCGAACAGGGGTAAATTACCCCAAATGGGGTAAAAATGGCTTTTCCGGGGGTAACCGGGGTTTTTGTTTTTTTTCCTACGCCGCGGCTCCAAAGCGGGTTTTTTTTTTTCATAAATACATCACCTGACCGCACGGCTCCCAGCAGTCCCCTCTCCTGCTCTCTCCCACTGAATGTCATCACGGCCGACGTCAATTTCAGTGAGGAGCAGAGACGAGCAGCGGCAGAAGAAAACAGAGAACGTCAATATAAAAGTAAGTTAAATAACAGAGGCATATAGGGTGAGGGAGGCATATATATATATAGTCAATTGCATTATTATTAGATGCTTGACTAGAGCCCTGCGCAACTAGTGATGATACATTCAAGATAAAGCTATACAGCGCTTTATATATATTCATCAGAGAAATCTACAATATAGGTTTTTAGATTGTGAGATGTGATCCAGTTAAGTTTATACTATACAGCAATTGATGTTTATTGAGATCACCTCTTTACCTTTCAGAGCTACCTTGGAGATTAGTTGTATTAATATATATTACATCAAGAGATTTTTGATATTCTATTAGGAGATTAATAATGAAGGGAATCTTCTCTTGATGCCCTAACAAGGAATTTTTTTCTTCCTGTACTGTTGTCGGGTGTTTGTTTTAACACAATACATGCACACAATTTACCACTTTTTAATATTTCGCATTTTTTAATGAATACAATAAAAGTCAAGTTTTAATTCATATATGGAATTTACTGATAAGGGACTGGAGTGCCTCTTATGTTTTCTTTTTTCTCTCCCTATATGCCCTGCGCAACAATCAGGCCCCACCTGGTGCTCAATTAGAGGTGTTTTAGTGTCGTTTTATCTCTTTGGATTGTTTTACATTGGTGCTTAAATCAATTTCCATGTGTTCATTTTGTACAGCTTTCAGCAAGTGTGATCATTTTTTGTGTCTGTCCAAGAGAATTTCATACTGCTTGTTTTAGGGGAATCTGACTTATTTTTGAATTTTATTGGAATAAATATATTTTCATTGTATTTTCATTTCATTTTTTATATATGGAACATAATGTCCTCGTAATTATAGCTACAAATACAACTTCTTGGAAGAGATTCATCCAAACCGTTTTTAGATTTTGTGGTATGATATGGTCATCAATTGCTGCCAGGCTGTGTACCGTACTAGCAGGATATATCATCAATTTCTGGGGGTACAGTGTGCATTACAATTAATTTCAGTGGTTATGGAACCTCCTTTCTGTGCTCTCTAAATGTGTGCTGATTGGTTACAACTTTTCCAATCACTGTCTTTTTTACCCGTCAGATGACATCAAATAGAAAATGAATATACCAGGAAGAGTTCCTTGATTATGGGTTTACTGAAATTGACGACAAAGGAATAATGAAACCACAGTGTGTTGTTTGTTTAAAAGTACTGACTGCAGAATCTTTCAAAAAGAGTCAATTGAAGAAGCACTTGGATAATTTGCACCCACATCTGAGTTCAAAACCGCGGGAATATTTCGCAAATTTGGAAATGTCTGTCAAAAGACAAAGACTGGACAGCAACTTGAGAGGTACATTCAATCAACGTTCAGCATCAAAGGCTAGCTTTGAAGTGGCCTGGTTGATTGCTCGGAACAAAAAACGGTATACTATTGGTGAAGAATTGGTTCAACCAGCAGCTTTGAAAATGGCAGAGATTATGTGTGGTCAGAATGAAGCCAATAAACTAAATTCAGTGCCCTTGTCTGCAAGAGTTATTAAAGGAAGAATTTCTATTTTAGCAGAAAATGTGAGGCAAGAAGTTATTACCTCAATAAAAGAGAGTAAATACTTTGCTATTCAGCTTGATGAGACTACAGATGTTAGTAGTAATTCACAGCTGATGGTATATGTCCGCTACAAAGGTTTACGTCTCATTGAAGAGGAATTGTTGTTGTGTTCGCCTCTCGACTTGCGATCTCGTGGGATTGATATCTTCAATAAAGTTAATGAATACTTTAATGGCGTCAATTTACAGTGGGAAGACTGCGTTGCTGTGTCTGTTGATGGAGCTCCAGCTATGTTGGGTCATGTTAATGGTTTTTCGGCTTTGGTGAGAGAGAAAAATCCAAAAGTTGAAGTAAACCACTGTATTATCCATCGCCAGGCACTGCTTGTGAAACATTTGGAACCTGCACTGGAAGCCGTCATGCATGATGTTATCAAGATTGTCAATCTTATCAAAGGACATGCACTAAACACGCGATTATTTCGTGAATTATGTAAAGATGGTGAGGCTGAATATACAGACCTACTTTATCATACAGAAGTGAGGTGGCTCTCACGTGGAAATGTTCTGAACCGAGTGTGGGCTCTCAAAACTGAACTTGAAATTTTTTTGGTTGATCAAAAGCATGTTCTCGCAGAGAAGTTTACAAACTCCACGTGGGTTGCACATCTCGCATATTTAGCTGATATGTTTGAGCATGTTAATGTATTGAACAAAGAATTGCAAGGAAAAAACATAAATATAATTTCAGCCAGAGAAAAGATTTCTGCATTTGGATCAAAGCTGTTATATTGGAGACAGAAAGCTGAACAGAAAAAGATAGCTACCTTTTCAAAGTTAGCTTTGTTCTTGGAAGATTGTGAAAATATTACTTTTGAAGACATCAAGGATACAGTTATAAGGCATCTTACCAAACTCAAAGAGCGGTTCTCTGATTACTTTCCAGATCTTGATTCACACGCTGTAGGTTGGATTGTAGACCCATTTCAATGTGAAATTAATGTTGTACCAGAAGAACCTCAAGGGTTGGCAGAGGCACTTCTTGAACTTCGATGCAATAATGAAGCACGTATTGCATTTGAAAGCAAAACAGATCTTTCAAATTTTTGGATGTCGACTGCTGCAAAGGCATTCCAAATTGCACATGAGGAGGCAGTCAAAAAGTTGCTGCCTTTTGCAACTACCTACCTTTGCGAACAAGGATTTTCAACTTTAACAAACATAAAAACGAAGCAGAGAAATCGATTGGACGCTGAAGACTGTATCCAAATTGCTCTGACATCAAAATGCCCCAATATTGATGCTCTCGTATCAACAATGAAGCAACATCATTTCTCAAAAACCTGAAGTTTTGAAGCTGAAGCTGATTCCATACAGGTTAGAAGTCAAATAATTAATAATATATGATTTCCTTAATTACTATTATTAATATTAGTAATATTTTGTTAATTTCTAATCATGGGGGTAACGTCGCCATTTCTAAATATATTTGGGGGTAAAAGGTAAAAAAGTTCCCTGACCCCTGTGCTAGGGGAAGCAAATATGACAGCAGTCACCCAGTCGCCAAGCGAATCACAAACGCCATGGCTGCAATGTTAGTGTTAGATCTGCGTCCAATCTCCACAATAAACGCAGCTGGTTTTTCACAGTTAATTGAGGTTTTGTGTTCGCGTTACAGAATTCCATCGCGACACCATTTCTCCCGTAAAGCAATTACACAACTATACCAAAAAGTGTGCAAAAATGTAGAGATTGCGCTGAAAAATGCCATTCTGCCCACTGTCCACTTAACCACAGATATGTGGACAAGTGGAAGTTGGCAAACCAAAGACTATATGACTGTGACAGCCCACTGGGTTGGTCATTCACCTTCAACAGCAGCAGCATGTACACCACTACGTAACATTTGTCACAGGCAGGCCACTCTTTGTATCACCGGCTTCACTAACAGGCATACAGCTGACAATTTGTTACACAAACTAAGAGATGTGATTCTCCCCAGGGTATGTCATTTCTGATAACGCCAACAATATAGTGCGAGCATTACAGCTGGGTGATTTCCAATACATTCCCTGTTTTGCTCACACCATCAATTGGTGGTGCAGAGCTTTCTACGAAATAACCGTGAGGTGCAGGAGATGCTTTCGGTGGCCCGTAAAATTTCAGGCCATTTCAGGCATTCAGCCACAGCATGTAGGAGATTACAGCAGCTCCAAGAGCAGTTTAACTTGCCCTGCCACCAACTTAAGCAAGAGGTGGTAACTAGGTGGAATTCCACCCTTTACATGCTTCAGAGGATGGAGGAACAGCGCAAAGCCATCCAAGCATATTGCACAAGCCATGACATTGAGAAAGGAGGGGGATGTATTTCACTCTTGCACAGTGGGGAATCCTTTCAGTACTGTGCAAGGTGCTGAAACCATTTGAAGTTGTGACGTGTGAGGTGAGTACAGACTCTGCTAGTTTGAGCCAAGTCATTCCTTTAATTAGACTATTCGAAAAGCAGCTTGAGAAAATGAAGGAGGAGCTGAAAGCAAGCAATTCAGCAAAGTATGTTGGCCTTGACGATGAAGTACTTCATTCGCTTCACAATGATCCTCGAGTTATTAAGATCTTAAACTCGGATCAGTATGTTTTGGCCACTGTGCTTGATCCAAGGTTTAAGACCTACATTGAGTCTTTACTTGTAAATGAGCGAGATGTGAACTTTTGCAAGGAGCTATTGCTCAGCAAGTTGGCCGCTGAACTGGGCCTCGGCTTGACGACGTGTCCTCCTTCACTTTCTCAAGCTGCTGCTGCTCGTAAAAAATTAAATTTCCCAAAAAGAAGCAGGGAAGACGCAGGGGGCAGACCAGAACAATTTAACATCTGGGCTGGTTTGAAGGATTTTTCGAAAAAATGTGTCACTTTGCCCATAACTCCATCCAATACGAGTATAAACATGCAAAGGATGGTGGAGGATTACTTTCAAGAGGTAGTTGATATGGAAATGTCAGACAGTCCCTTTCCTTACTGGGAAGAAAAGCAGGTCATTTGGAAACCCATGTACAAACTTGCTTTGCAATACTTAAGCTGCCCACCCTCCAGTGTGTACTTTGAACGAGTGTTCAGCACAACAGGGAACTTAGTCAGTGATCGCTGTAGAAGGTTACTTCCCAAAAATGTGGAGAAAATGATGTTTATAAAAATGAACTACATCTTCCACGAGGAAGGCCTTCACCATCCAAGATATCCAAGCACTGACTGTTCTCTAATGGCGGATTCAAGCGGCGATGAATTGATAGTCTGTGATGATGACGTACACACTGATGAGGGTGAGGATGAAGCTGAAGATGATGACGATAACATCTTTTTAAACTTTCTATGTAAGTGTAGGGTGCAATCTACCACCAAAGAGGAAAGGGACTTGTGGCATGTCCATATCACGTACCGTCTTGAAAGGCTGCTGTTTGGGCAATTTATCCTTAAGGGCAGTGTGTCATAGACAGAGTGACCCCAAACTGGCTTTGTGCATTTCTCTTAATATTGTACAGTCTATAACGGCTGTTTTTTTTTTGTATTTTCAACAAGTGGAGGGGGGCCTAGAGAGCCAGAAACCAAACTGGCTTTGTCCATTTCAATTAATATTGTACAGTCTATAACAGCTGAATTTTTTTGTATTTTCGACAAGTGGAAGGGGGCCTAGAGAGCCAGAAACCAAACTGGCTTTGTCCATTTCAATTAATATTGTACAGTCTATAACAGCTGAATTTTTTTGTATTTTCGACAAGTGGAGGGGGGCCTATAGAGACAGAAAGCAAACTGCCTTTTTCCATTTCTTTTCATATTTAACTATAAGTGTAGGGTGTAATATACACCCAAAGACGATAGCTGCATTGCCAATATGCATAGATGGAGAGGAAGACAATCTGTTTTGTGTGTAGAATAAATGAAGGCCTACCTACCAGGAATTAAACTGTTTTTTGGATGATTTATTACCCCTACAATTAGATTACTTGTCTATGAAACAGTTGGAGCACTAAATTGGTTGATTTTCCAACAAAATAGCAAAACAAAACCAAACAAAACCAGAACCAAAACACGCACTGGCGGTTTTGCAAAACCAAAACCAAAACACGACGGTAATCCAGATCCAAAACCGAATCCAAAACCAAAACACGGGGGTCAGTGACCATCTCTAGTTGGTAGAAATGTCAAGAGGCAGAAGAGTCGGTTCGCCACTAGATGGCAGCAGCCCTCCACTTTACTTATTATGCCAGGAACAGTAACTTAATTCACAGCTCATGCAGTATCCCTCACTGAGGAAAAAAGGACAGAGCACAGCCCTTGTTGATATGTAGTAGAGCCAGCAGGGCACTCCTTATTTTAGAGTACAGATGTATTAATGCAACTAAAATTACTGAGGGCTCCTTGTGCACTATTCTCATTAGAGTAATCAGAGACAGTTTCAGACTTTAGTATATGGAGCCAGGAATGTCTAAACACTCACCTCCTCTATGCAACAGCGCAGGCTGAGACCCAGAGGGAGGACACTTAAAACAGGGCGCCAGGGGCAATGTAGCCCGATAACCAGTGAGGAGGGAGCGAGGATGGGAGGAGGGAGGGTGCAGACTCATCCCAGCGCTGACTCCGCAAAATGGCTGCCTCCCGCCCGATCTCTAGGCGCCTCTCACAGCAGGGACAAATAGTTAGTCTGTATTAACTCCTCCGGTCCACGGGAGGGGGGGTGGTGGTGGGGGGACTGGGCGGTACCCCCTCAGGCCAGTCAGCCAAAATAGCGCGAACCCCCAGGTCACAGGGCCGCGTCAGAACTCCTCTACCGCCGGCACTTTTCTATGCTGCAGTTAAAGGTACTCCCCACCGACTGGACAACGATGCTCCGATTGATCAGTCCGACTGAAATACGCACGAACATCCGCAGCACCTCCTCCTCCATAGACATCCAAGTCTGCAAGGTCTGATATTAATGAGACTGGTGCCCCCACACATTTACAGAGGAACCTAATTCCATTCAACAAATCCTTCTTGCTATAACCACCTCTGAAAAGCAAGTTACAGACCGCAATGGAGAGGTACAATCTGATCTCTCTCTTATTCGACAACATCTACAAAAAATGAGGGAGCGAGTGGGTGAGGCGGAGCATCAAATTTTTTTGCTTGAAAACGCAACAGCTCCTGTTAGAAGAGATATTTTGGAATTAGCCACGAAAGTCAATCTCTGTAAACAAAAACTGTCTGACATAGAGGGGCGACTCCGCAGGAACAACGTCCGCTTTGTGGGTCTCCTTGAACGTGCGGTAGGTTCCGCTCCTGAAAGTTTTCCTGAGACCTGGCTAGTGTGTGAATTCGGACGAGATGTCTTTACCGCTCAATTCGCAGTCGAGCGTGCCCATCGCCTCCCACCCCAGGCCCCTGTGCCAGGGACTCCGGCCTGTACATTTATAGCCAAGCTGCTCCATTATAAAGACAGAGACACTGTACTTCGATTGGCCAGAACCCCTCAAATATGAAAATCATACGGTGTCCGTATTTCCGGACTTTGCTATTAAAAGTCCAAAAGAGCAGAGCCCAGTTCGCCCAAATCAAGCGACGACTTCGAGGGATGCAACTACCTTATACCATGCTTTTCACTTTGAGGCTCCTGGTGGTGGCGGATGGTCGGTCACATTTCTTCACCACTCCTAGAGAAGCTACGGCCTGGCTGGACGGATGGCCCCGAGCAGACCCACAGGCGTGATGAGACTTAATCCTGGTTTGAAAAGACTTGTCTCATATATCGATAGGCATTATATTTTGCTCGTAATTCAGAGATGTCTTAGTGCCTTTCATGTCCTATCACTTAATTGTAGAAGTGTAGAGGCTATATTACGGGAGGGCCCTGTGTCGCAAGCTAGGACCAGGTAGCTCCCCTTGATAATATTGGTAAGGTTGTTATAGTTTCTTAGTTCTCTAGTTAGATATGGGGATGGTTAAGGGACTAGGTATACCACTGTTGTTGTCTAGTGGGTGTGTAAACATGTGGTAGCTGCCTGTATACTGCAAGTAGGTGCAGAGGGATAAATAATTGGATGTTGCAGGGAGAGCAGCGATGAACGTCCTACGCCATGTCTGGTCAAGCCATGCCCCCCATTTTGTACTTCTTTTTACATGTCATGTATCACTACAAGCCTATGAGGAAGGAATGACCACTACATTGTGACATATGGATCTTTTCACCAGTTAAGTATTCTTTTACTTATTTATTTCATACTTGCCAACTCTCCCTGAATGTCAGGGAGGCTCACTGAAATAGATAGGGGTGATCCTACTTACTCCCTGAAGAGTCTGGTATTCTCCCTGATGCTGAGCCAGTACAAGACCTGGTTGGCTTTGCCATCTGTGGCATGATGACACAGTTCAGAAATTGTGTCCTATGTCCATGTATTGATGCCTATGGAGGTGGCCATTTTCATGGAGACCAAGATTTAATCAAAGACTGACAGATAAGACAACATGACTTCAGTAATGGAGACAGAAATGTAAAAGACACTTCAGTCTCTAGAGATTCATTAGCTGCTTTTCTTTAACGCATAATTGCCTACTCTGCCTAAATGTCCTGGAGACTCCATTTCTGGGGAGCATAGCAACCTCCCGGTTCTCGCCCCCGCAATAGATAAGTGGCAGGGGGTGCTTAATAATGCAAATATTACATCATCTTGGCCCCGCCCTGTTATAATTGGCCAAAATTGTGACAATCGTTTAGGGGGCGGTGCCAAAATTATGCAATTCATCAAGCCCCCACCTCCCCTGGGATCTCCCTGGAGCCAACAAGGAAAAGTTGGCAAGTATGATTTACACTACTACTTATTGTAATTTCATTGTATCAAAACTGATCCATTACTATTCCATATTTGATGTTGCAAATATGTGAACACACTCAGAAGCACAGGAGACACTTTATTAAATTTATATATAGATTTGTTATTTTAGGAACATTTGTGTGGTTCCTTTAAGAGGAAATAGCAGCAACTGAGAATAGCACAGCCCACCATTTTTTTATATACATCTTTACATAACTATATATAAGTGAACGAATACCTGCCTTTCAAGACAGATTACGCATGCAGCAAGAGTATTTAGGGGCACATTTATCAATCTTTTCATAAAGTGAAAAATAGTTTTAAATCCTTATCGCATTGATAAGGATTGAACTATTTCTCAAATTTATGAAGAACTAAACACAGAAACAGCAGTTCCGATAAACTGTCCTCTTCGGAATGCGCTGTCTCCAGATCTCCTCCTGGTTCTCTTCGGTTCTTTTCTTACAGCAACTGCGCATGTGCAGTTCGAAGAATTGCACATGCGCACAAACATCTCCGCTCTGTCTTTGCAACTAGTGGTGAGTGACAGGGAGGGATCACATGATTCCTCCACACATGCGCTGTCCAGCAGAGCTGACAGCACTGACATTTTTCATTTATGATAATGTACGCCAGTTGCTAGCATACATTATCATGACAAGTTACCGAAAAGATTGCGGTAGGGAGCAGTCACCATACTGTTGTATGGTGACTGCTCCCCAAAACGAAACAGAATGCAAAACAGCAGATATCGCGATGCACCTTTCTTAAATATGAGTAACACTAACTTGCGTTGGGAGTTCCGGTAACTGAGTGTAGCTTTGCTAACAGTCCTTAATAAATATGCCCCATAGCTTCTTAATCATCGGTGTCGAAATGCACCTGATCGCGCTTCTTGCCGTTGTCTGCCAATGCAGGGAGTTGCCGAGTGCCCAGCTATGGGTATAAACGTTATCTAAGTTTTACAAGTGAGCACCTGCAAGCCGAAGAGGCGCTTAAACATAACCCGACGAATTCGTTTCCACACATTTTGGATAACTAAATTTATTTTTTTAAAAAAACAAAGGAAACCAAAATCTTTGGAATCGGATGCGGTAAGTACCATGGACATAAGCTTTGTAGTGAGTCCAGCTAACCTTGTGCACTGCCAATCAGGGACCGCTCCTGGAGGCGGCGAGCTGTGGGCGCGGCTGTTAGTGGATAGGACCATCAGTCTTTTCCGGGTTAGGAGGAAGAAGGGAACTGACGCTTATGTACTACGCTGCTGTCACAACACACACTCCGGGGGGATAGAATAACGTTATCAGGTAGCCTGCCGGGTTTTTAATAAAACTCGCTGTTCACTGAAAGAGAGAAGTGTTGTAGTAGCTAGATACGGGCACACAGGACCAGTAAGGTGAAGTAGGTAGCTGTAGAGATTTACTGTTGCGTTTTCGACCTGAAGTGTTCAAATTCATATTAGGGGTCCTCTAGTTGTAATAGCCAAAGTAGGGGGAAAGGTGGATCATTTGTATTCATTCATTATGCTCGAATCCTCTGTGTCAAGTTAATGTTCCTTTGGGGGTGATAAAATAAACTAAATAAAATATCTGCCCCAGAGTGTGTGGTTTTTGGCTTGTCCTAGTTGAAACATTTTCGATACAATTCACACAATGTGAATTGTTCGGTCTTAGAAAGGTAGTCCTTAATTCTTGTTAGAGGTTGTAATTGTACAAGGGAAAGAAGAGCAGAATAATTGTTCCCGCTGGCAGGGTTCAAAGTCGGTATCCCTGCATACAGTTGCAGGATTATGGGCTCTGAGAGCAGCTCCTTGAGAGGATTTACTCTCCAGGATCCACCATGGACCCAGCCTTCAGGACTCACTATTTATCCAGCTCTCCTCCAGGATGGACGTTTGGCCTCAGTTTTTGTTTATCAGTTAGAAAACCAGGAGACTGTGGACAAAGCAGCTAAGGTAAGAGCAAATGTGTCACTGTGTTTGACAATTGAGTGATCAAGCATATTTTCTATAAATTAATTGAATGCAAATTCAATTTTTTTGCAATGAACATTTGACTTGGATATGCAATTTTTTAAAAAATGTACTCTCTGAGATTGTCATAACATGTCATGGTTGCTTCGCATAGTGTTGCTCGCTTCCAGCACTGGGAAGCTGGAAAATTTATTTTTATTTTTACATTCTGCAAATATAATAAAAACATTCAAAAAGTGTTGTAAAAGTATGTACCCATGTTTAATAAAACATAACAACCCCCCCCCCCCCTCCCCCTCCCCAAACAATCCTTTAGTTGAAGAGAGAGGCTCTGGAGGCGCCCATAGGAAGTTACTTTGATTTCCTTATTCTGATGGGATAGTAGTTTATTATTGCTATGGTATAGTTTTTGTGTTCTTTGAAAATATTCAAATTAAAGTATCCATTTGTCTTAACTATACTTAAAGCAACCATCATTGCACTGACTAGTCAGGATGTCACAATGTTAAACAGCGGCCCAGGGGAGGTGATGTAATTAACATCTCTTGAGCCTCATTAATTACCTTAGCAACTACATGCACTGAAACCCTGACAGTTAATGGTGCAAACCATGCATTTCTTTGTTTTCCCTAAGCACACCCTCAACTACCCTGTCTACTAAAAGCAGCTAGTAAAGCTAATCTTTCTAATCATTCTTTAGCTTTCTAGTCCAAGTAGTGGTTAATTATGTTCATTGTTCGTTAAAATATAAAAAGTTGGATCTTAAATAATTATGTCCCCATTCTGTCTATACTCTTTTTGTGAAAAGCAGCAAATTATTGCTTTGCTTTATTTATATATTGACACCATATTATACTTGCCTATACAGGTAATGTTTATTCATTCACATCAGTGTCTGTTCCATTTTATGTCAAATGTTAATTAACTTGCCAGTAGTTTTTTTTTGGACTGTGGGAGGAAAGCAGAGCACCCGGAGGAAATTCACTGAAACACCATAAAAATAAAAATTCCATGTCACAAATTAATTTATTGAAAACCTATTATAATTGCTTAATCTCACAAAATCCTCTGACTTTGATTGAATCTGCTATCACAAATCTGGCAACACATGCTCAATCAGAAGTATAATAAAAATGTTTCTACAAAACACTCTGGTACGAAACCAATGTGTTTCTTCAGGATCCTCCAATATCTATATTTGAGACTGTGTAAATCCTTTTTCCCCCTCTGGTCTCTCCGCACCTCAGGTTTTCTATTTATATATGTGTGGGATGAGGAGAGTGGAGCTCTTAATTTATCCCTTTCTATAGTGGTATCATACTTCTTTATATAACCATAATTTAACTATGCAAAGTTTCATTGCTGGAATATGATATCGCTTCCTACATCCATGAACTGGGACTGCTGTCTCTGAAGTTGAGAAAAAAGATTAAATATTACTATGTCTCTCGTCGCACATATAAAACATGTAATAATATATATGCACTTGTATGTTCATTGAATTTGAAAATGGTTAATAATACTTGTATATTTGTTAATTGTACATTTCCGAACTTCTTCAATAAAATTGTTTGAAAAGAAATAAATAATTTAAAGTGATATATTTTTAATGTGTGTCAAGTGGAGGCATGGGAAATGTAAGTGAATGGAATTTGATATTCTTACAATGAAAGCAGTAGAAGAAGTGGTGGTATGGCATACCACCGTACACCAACACACTTCAAACACTGTGTAAATGAATATGTTTAACTGCTTGAATGGGTTAGTTGCCAGTTTCTCTGACATAGGGGTCTATGCATCGCTGCAAACCGTAGCGATGCATATTTAGGTACCACTAAGATCCACAGTGGTGGGGCTACTCTGGGAGCCCGGTGAAGTGACCCCTATGATGCAATCTTTTTTTTTTTTTTCCTATTTACTGGCAGCCTAGCGCTGCTGGTGATAGGAGGAAGTGTTGTGCACATGCACACAGCACTTCCACTGTATCAGATTCTGCAAAGCCAAAGAGGCTTCAGCAGAATCCCATAGGGGATGACAGATAACACCATCCTGAGATGGCGTTATCTGTCTGTGCAATGCACAGCTTATCAAAGCTTGATGCATTCATTGCAGGACATTGCAGCCCCCATAGTAATCTATCGGGACTGCAATGCTGAACAGTATTTGCCGAAACGGAGGCGATTTCACAGAAATCTCCGATAGGCAGTCAATGCATAGCAAATATACTTAAAAGATGCGGAAACAGAAGTTTCCGCATCTTTTCAAGTGTCAGAAATGCTTAATGCATACCCCATAAAAACCAGACAACATGGACACTATGGGGTAATGTATCTAGCTGTGAGTTTCTGGCGGGTTTGAAAAGTGGAGATGTTGCCTATAGCAACCAGTCAGATTCTAGTTATTTATTTTGTACATTCTACAAAATGATAGCTAGAATCTGGTTGCTATAGGCAACATCTCCTCTTTTCAAACCTGCTGGAAACATTTTAAAAATAGCCAGTTTAACTCTGTTATGTTTTAAAGTGTACCTACCCCCGTAGTTGGTATAAATTTATATTTAGCCAGGCCAAACCCTGTCCTTTGTATGAATTACAACATATTGACATTATACGTCCTAGATTTTATGGACCTAGTTTTATCAATTAGGTTAATTAAGTGTGCGCCGCGACTCCCTGGGGTGCCGTGATCGCCCTAGCAATAAAAAGAAGAAAAAAACTTACCAATCATCCAGCGCTGGATCCTACTCCTCACTGACTGCCGGGCGTGACGTCAGCCTCAGTGAGGAGCAGCAGCAGAGAGGATGTCAGGAAAGAAGACAGCAAAAAACGAGGAAAGAAGGTAAGTAAAGGAACGGAAAGTGAAGGGGGGCACAGAGAGAGACGCCGGAGGAGGGGGCACAGAGAGAGACGCCGGAGGAGGGGGCACAGAGAGAGACGCCGGAGGAGGGGGCACAGAGAGAGACGCCGCAGGAGGGGCCACAGAGAGAGACAGATGGCGAAGAGGGGGCAGAGTAATATGGTGAAGGGGCGCAGTGATATGATGAAGGGGCACAATGTGATGGTGAAGGGGCCTAAATACATCTTACATTATTTTGACCCAACTACTTAAAAAACAGGACTACACAGTAATTATTTTGGCTTAGGGGTGCCTTGGAAAGATTATGGTGACCTTAAGGGTGCCTCAAACTGAGAAAGTTTGGGAACCACTGGGTTAATATTATTCAAGTTCTAACTGGAATACTGGTAGTTACATTTTTAAATCTTAATGGGAAGTCGGATGTACATCTTTTATTGAATCATAATACGGTTACATATAACCCATGTTGGCACAAGTTATAAGACTTTGTTTGGAATGTCAGTAGGTGATTAGTAGTCCTCTCTCCATATTAACAATGTTGGAGGCTTCATACTCCGCTATGCATCGCAACAATCGAAAAATTTTGATATTGGGCAGCACAGTGGCGTAGTGGTTAGCAGTTCCGCCTTACAGCACAGGGGTCATGAGTTCAATTCCCGACCATGGCCTTATCTGTGAGGAGTTTGTATGTTCTGTTCTCCCTGTGTTTGCGTGGGTTACTTTCCACACTCCAAAAACATACTGGTAGGTTAATTGGCTGCTAACAAATTGACCCTAGTCTGTGTCCGTTTGTGTCTGTCTGTGGGTGTGTGTGTGTTAGGGAATTTAGACTGTAAGCCCTAATGGGGCAGGGACTGATGTGACTGAGTTCTCTGTATAGCGCTGCGGAATTAGTGGCACTATATAAATAAGTGATGATGATGTCATATGAATAATTAAAAAACCCTGTTAAATTTAGATTAGGCTTATTTCTATGTTTTATAAATATATTCTCTAATCATACTTTTATATATTTAGCTGTGCGTCTCATATCGAATTGTTGATGCGGGACTCTAGGCAACACTGAAACTTGGATCATGGGTAATTACCACTGTGGTCTCGCTATAACTTTATTCTCTATTGCAAGATATATGGATAGTGGGCATAAGAGTACTCAGCGGGTTACACAATGTAAGTTAAGGTATGTTTTATTGTCGCACACTCACCCATTATATATATATATTCAATATTTTTATTAGATTTATAATGGTTATTGAAGGAGAATCGAGATAGCGGGTTATTGATTGAAAATCGGATGTATTACCATGGTGCATTTTTTACAGATGTTTCTGAGGATGTAAAATAATATTTGGAAATCAAAAGATACGGTTGTAAATGGGTTGCTATGGAAACCACAATAACGATTCAGATTGGTCCAGCCCACTACAAAAATATGGCAATTTTTCTGAGTTTCCATTTGTTTTGAAAATAGACCACAGATGAAGGTTCAAACATGTTTGTTGGAAAAAGTCTTGATCAAAGAACTCTGGTTCCAGGATCGGAAGGAGAATAACTACAGCTCCTAGCCCCAACACTCTTTTTTTGAGTATGTACGCTGAAATCCCCAACTGCTTCTGAGAGGAGTTGTGACAGGATGGACCGCCTATGCCACCCTGTCTGTTGCTGCTGGGAACTGGTTGGGCTTACTTTGCCACCGTTCCATTTCGTTATCCCAAATGCGTCCTCTTGCCGAAGTAGGAGGGGCTTACAATGCTGCCACCACTGAGCTCCTTCTATGGCACTCAGAACCACGTTCCTTCTGGGTAACTGAGGCTGCTAGTGTACCTCGTTGCTGGTGTACCCGGGCTGGTAACTCCGGACCTCTTGCTATGGATCAGGGGTGCTGTGGATGGATCCCCCCTGGCCTATCACACCGATCAGAGCTGCAGGGTAGCAGGCAGAGCGCTGGTACCGGAAAAGCTCTGTCCAGCCTCAGAAACAGTCAGAGAACGGATTAGATTTACGGTCTAATCTACAGGTCACAGGAATACAGCAATATTGAAGATGTTTTCAAGCAGGTCTTTGAAGCAAGTGATGCTTATTTGCTCTCACACTGGTGGAAGGTACCAGTGATCAGGCCAGATGAAACAAGAAGAGCAACTTTTCAATACAAGCCAGTGCTTTTTATACAGTTTGGACACAGGCTATTTTTAGAATCAGGATGCAATGTGTTTACACAAACATGGATTTACATACATTGCAAAGCCAACAGAATTTACACTTACTCATGAAATTCTAGAGATGCGGTGATGTCCTGCATCTGGTTTTCAGATGCAAAGAATCTAGAAGCCAGTCTTAATTTAAAAGTTCCTGCATTCAAAGTTGGACCTTCACACATCAAAAGATCTAATTAGCATGGGGCCCCTCTTCAGACAGTACAGAATACACATTCCCAAAGAAAGGTACGTACCCCAAACAAGCCACTTCCCCACATCACAACACACAAAAGACTTCCATTCACAAACACTTATTGTATCAGACATATACCTAAGAAATCATGCATTCCCTCTATCAAGATTAAAACAAACGAGTTTCTTACCTGGTCTCAGAAATAAGGATTTCCTATATCAAAATATACACAACGTCAAAAATAAGTGCATTGGCAATTGGATAAATCAGCACCCGCCTTATTTCCTTTAAATAAATTTATACTAGAAGTTTTTTATCAGTGATCCAGTCGCAGGAGTATACTTGCAACATTTTATAACAATGTTCATATATGCTTTATAATATTATTTTTTTTGTGTGTGCATTTTTAGATTTTGAATTAAAGATTTTGTTAAAAAGGCGTAAAGCCATAAGTGGCTACTATTATTTCTCTCCATTTATCGGTGCAGATAATTTATTAAGGAAAGAAAAGGTTATAATACTATAAGACTGAATGAGCCACAGCAAATTACTCTAGCACACACATGTCAAACTCAAAACCCCAATTGGGCCAAATAATCGCAGTCTAAGATTGTGTAGGCCCCAAGAAAAAGAAAAAGTCTTGTATGGAATTTTGTAAGTTGTGTTATTAAGAAAAAACAAAGTTTAATGTTTTCCCGATGCTTGATGCTTTGCTCTCCATGCTGCTTTTGCTCCCCTTCACCTGTCTCCCCTGTTTGAAACGGCCAAACACAGTAATTAGAAGGGGTGTCCACATACTTATGGCCATGTATTGTATTTTGCTGAGCATTATTACTTGGCATATTACATCCTGTTGGGCATTATCACCTGTATATCCATGTTGTCTGTTAGCCTGCCAGTTTGGAGCTTGTGTAACCTGGTGGTTCGCAGCTGAGCAGTTGTTTGTTGCTCCTAGATGTTTCCACTTCACAATTATAGCACTTAAAGTTGACCGGTGCAGCTCTAGCAGGTTAGCAATTTGACTTATTAACAAGGTGGCATCCTATGACCGTACAACATTGAAATTTACTGAGCTTGTCAGTACAACCCATTCTACTGCTAATTGACTATGGGAAGGCATGGCTGTGTGCTTGTTTTTATGTACCTGTCAGCAGTGGCTGAAATGGCCATACACACTAATTAGAATGGGTGTCCACATATGTTGGGCCATGTAGTATATTACATCTTGTTGTGCATTATTACTTGGCATATTGTATCTTGTTGGGCATTATCACCCGTATATATTTATTTTGCTGGGCATTACCTGTGACATATCAGGTATTGCTTAAAATCATTTCATGTCTACTTGTATGCATTGTACACAGCTATGCTGATGATGATGATTAAGTAAGGAATACAAACTGAATTCACTTTTGAGAGACAACCACTCTGCCTATTTGATACCAAGCTTTGCTTCAGTCCAGCCAATCAACACTGTCTTGTAGGATATGTACCTGATGGCATCAATCAGTGAAGGCGGAACAAGTTAGCCAACTAAATAACGTGAGATCATAATATGTAGGTGTGAGGATATCCGGTTTTCTGGCTCAATTCTACCCACTTCACGTGGGCTGGCAACTCAGGGGTGCCTTACAATGCCAGTGAAGTCTACCCAGTACTTTCTAAGGTTCCTATAGTCATTTAGGCAAATGCAGTTAGAAAAATACAAGAGTATATTTATTGTAACAAAAACAACACTAGAATATTATATACAAACAGTAAGTAAATGGCAGGCGGGTTTACCACATTACCTGTGCCTTATCCCCACTAGCTTAAGTAGTTAGTCACCTGGCTGTCCTGACTTGAAGACCCATGGATCTGCAGATGTAGTCCACTTGTAGAGAATTGCAACTCAAAACCAGCCACCCTGCAGCTTCCAGCCATCAATCCTCAGAATGAACACCACCTCCCCCCTGGAGTGGCTCCCTATATCTAGGGTCAAATATTCCCAGTGTTTTCCGCTCCCTGGGCAAAGCCCTGGCTTTCTCCTTCTTGATCATTGGTGGGTGCTGGACTGGGGAGTTGGAGGGGGAGTGAAGATAAGATGTATTTCCACAGTGGCTCCCATGCTTGGTTCCAAACAAATGTCTGGACTAGTCCTGTGGAGGACAATGGATACTAACTGGTTTTTCCACCTTCAGATTTGGAATAGCACTCAGCCCCTCCACTACTTTGTGATGTCACAGGGTCCCCAGCTGTTTCATGCTTCCTGTAGAGAAAGGAGGGGGAGAATGAATATAGCTACAGTCCTGTCACCTGTATCCTGGAACCTGCTCCTGGCCTATAACCCACCTGGCTTCACTTTAAGAACAATGAGTAACAGCTTCACTGCAATATCAACAAAATCCAATAAACAATATACATATTTACAATGAGCTACAATGTCCCCTTATCCACATGTAATTAGATACTGCAGTTGTACTCAGTTGAGCTGGGGAACAAAACAGGGCTATAAAAAGTACATGTTATACTCCACATTTTGTGAAAAACGAGGGACAAGCTGGTTAAGGTGTTATCAACTCTTTTCACATTTCAGCCAATTGGCTGTCAAATCAGACTTCATCTGAGATAAAATATTTCAGCTGTGGTCATGACATGAGAAGACAGATCACTCAGATTGGGGGAAATCATTTGTACAGATGTCGAAGACAAGGTGAACTGGCAATACCTGATTAAAAACATTGAGGTTACCCAGGGAGGCATAGATTTTTTTTTGTGTGAAACCTCTTTGATCACTATTGCTTTTTTAGTAAGCACAATGGCACCAGCAGGGGTGGCTAGGAGAGCCGTTTAGTTGCGCCCTTTGGCAACAGACGCTCAGTCAAAAAATAGTTTAACCAATTTCCCATTTGAATGGTCCCTGCTCTTTGGAGACCAATTTTACACCATGATACTGAAGTCTTCTTGGAGTAAATCTAACTTTTTCCCATAGGATAAAGTCAGAACACTTCCCCTTCTTCCTTGACCCATCAACACTTCAAAGATGTAAAAAGCTATAGGCAAGGAAGGCAGAATGTTTCTACTACATCCAAACAATCCTTTCGAGTATTCAGACAAATCAAAGTATTCCACATCGGCTATCACCAAGATCAGCCTCCATTGACACTAGTTGGGGGCAGAATTGCATAGTATGTAGAAACATAGACCTACTCTATCACAGCGCAGTGTGTTTTGGACATTGTAATAAATGGATACAAGGTAGAGTTTCATTAGTATCCAAAAGGAAACTTCTTTTTGTCCCATCTAAGACTCAATGGAGTTGGAAGCCTTCCACAAAGGACTGCAAACTTTAGTGAAGTTTTGGTTTCTCTTGTTCCTGCAGATGGCACAAAAGGGCGCAGGTTTTTATTCCAGACTCTTCCTCGTCAGGAGCCATTTGCACTATTCTGGTCTTAGAAACTCAACAGGTTTGTCTGTATCAAACATTTTCACATGGAGTCTAAGAATTCTATCCTCACGAACATCAGCGAACAGGATTTTCAAGGTATCTGTCAGAAGAAAGGTGTATTCCATGCAGAATCGGATTCTCCAGCTGGAACTACTGACCCAGTGGGATCACAAATGGATTTCTCTGAATAATATCTAACTGTAAGGAACCGCAAAGAAGTCTCAACTGGTAACAAAGTCCAAAATTAAAGGCAAGAGGAGTGTTGCTTTTTGAGACAGTGAGTAATGGGTTCCATTATAGCAGGCTGGGGAGCCCATCTTCTGGAACAAATAGCACCAGGGACTCTGTCCTGAAAATTGAAACTTCACATGGAGGTTTTAGAAATGAGAGCAGTGTTGAAGGCAGTTCAGTACTTCTATCTTCAACTAAAAGGGAAATGTTCTCAGACAACAAGACATTTGTGGTCCTCCTAAATTGCCTGGAAGGTACCAGAAGCAGAACCATGATAGTGGAAATTACAAAAATAAGCAGTTAAAAGGATCCGTCACTCTATTAGATCTTTTGTAACCCCATAGGACCTCAATTTGGTTTTCTTTCTTTTTTATTTATTTATTTATTTATTTTTTATTTTATTCTTAAATAAAATGTTATTGGTTTTCAAAGATGGATATGCAGGTAAGGAAAGTAAGGGTACAGGAAAAAAAAAAGTTAATGGGGTAGGGGGGGGGGGAGGGTTACCATTAAAAAACAAACTAAGCAAAAAAAACAGGTTCAAAGAGCAACACATTGCACCTTAACATCGTACAAATGGCAACAGACAAATGTATTTAACCATTATACAATGTAGGCAGGTAACATTCACGAACAGCTTAAACCGTATACCTAAACACAAATTTTACACAACATTAACTTCCCTATAGGACTGGGGATTGTAAGATTCTTTGGGAATATTTGTGTCTCCTAATAGTCCAGGGGTGGCCGACCAGTCGAAGCCTAAGAGCCCAAAAATATCCATAGATGCGGCAAAGAGCCATCTTTACCTTTTATATATGTATGTATGCATATACATATACACAGTATAAACATGTGCATACATAACACGCACACATACATAGTATAACATAATTTACAATATCTTGCTAAGTGAAAAAGAAGATATCCAACAGTGCCAAAATGTTCATAACAATAACTCGGCTATTACCTCGCTGCTGTGGCCAGCGGAGGAGGGTTCAAAGGGTAATTACAGTCTCTCCACAGTAGGTCACGTGCTTCTGTATCCACAATCATTGTGGAGGGATCTGTTGAAGTGGGGATAAAAGAAAGTCATAAATAGTCAACATGCACCTCAGACTTCTTCACATTCCCACCAGTCCTTACTACGTGCCCCTTACATACACAACAGGTTCTTCACGTGCCATGAGATCTACCCACATGTCCCATACAGGCCAGTCAATCCTCTCCACATGCCCCATACAGGCCAGTTAAACCTCCCCACATTCCACCAGATATCCCCAAATGCCATCAGCCTCTCACATGCCCTTTACTTACCTCTTGGTGTGGTGTGATCTCTGTAGAATAGGAAGCAATAGCCCTAAGTGTTCCCAAGAGTATGTTATGATTTTATATTGTATTGTATGTGTATTTCTTTTATATTTATTCTGACATGATTTATACTGCAATTCTTTTTTTTGCATAATGCACTTCTATATGAAGCAATTTGATTCTGAAGCCATTTTCATATGGCATTTCAGTCACTAAACAGAGGTTGCTGCTTTGATTCATCAACAGACGCTGGATCCCACGCAGAAGGAGGGAGAGCAGACTACACACTCTCCTCTCCTTTACTGATTGGATAGCCTGTCATAACCACATGACTCATCTGCTGTTAGTCAGCCGAGCTGTCTGTGGCTGTTGGCACCCAGAGCACTGCTGACAGCCACCCAGCCAGCCAGAAGCCTCAATTTTAAAGTCAAAGAGCTGCATGCGGCTCGAGAGCCAGGGGTTGGCCACCTATGATCTACTCCCTAATTGTGATGTATATTGGCAAGATTCTGTTTACAGTTTTGTGTATCATTTTATAATCCATATATTCTTTGCTATTAGATTGATAATTTCCACTATTTATTATGGTTTCTTTCAGAACCTTTACTGTTTGACTGTTATGGTTTAAATGTGTGTATCATGAATATATGGATTATAAAAAAAATGTTTATCATTGTTATTAAAGTGTGTTTTTTTTTTATTTTTTATTTTTTATTATGATTATATTGTACTGAAAGTATTTGGGCCCTTAATCTATACTGTTCATCCCTTTTTTGGGGGGAGGGGGAGGTTCTATATTTATTTGGGATGGAATTTCCACTAGCAAACAGCTGCTTTTAGTACTTTAATTTTCTGACTTGTTCCTTTTAGAGCCTGATATTTTAGGGAAGCTATCTGATCCTCTGTCCTGCAAATTCCCATTACAAGAAAACTCCTAGTAAATGACGCAACACCAAGCAGTGGAGAGAATATGACTACAACTTTTTTTATTTATTTCCATTATAACTTTAAGGGGAGGGGCACCCAGACAACAAAGTGCCCCCAAAAGTTCAGGGAAACTGTCCGATAACTGAATACCAAAGTTTATGTATGCCCATTCAACTGAAGACCTGACACTCTGTCCCATTGACAACCATAACCTGGGTGTAATAACCCAATCCATGGAATAGGGACCCCTTCAGAACCTCCCCCCAATTATAATCATACAGTCCTACCTACTTAAGGGATAACCCTTAGCCTCCACAAAGAGGCCAGTTCACATGTTAAAATGGCCATTGCTGCCAGTCATATCTATGGACCGTTCCACTGTTTACTGAATATGCAGATTAAAGCTATCCGTGTCCATTTCAGACAATCTAGCCTATATTGCTGGGCGTGCGGTCATGTAAGTCCAAATGCACCTCCTGCTCTGCTAAAGTGGAAAGCTCGCAGTTTTTCCTCTGGAACCTATGAGATTTCCCACTCACAGAACAGCACCTAATTGTTGTTGGGTGCTGCATAGATAGGTAGTGTGACAGGATGGACCGCCTATGTCACCCTGTCTGCTGTTGCTGGGAACCGGTTGGGCTCACTTTTGCCACTGTTCCCTTTTGTTATCCCAAATGCACCCTCTCTGCCTCAGTAGGAGGGGCTTACAAGTACTGCCACCACTGGGCGCCTTACCGGCATCCATAACTGGGTTTCTTTGGGGTTACGGACGCTGCTAGCGTACCCTGTTACTGGTGTACCTGGGCTGGTACCCCTGGTCCTATAGATCAGGGTTGCTGTAGATGAATTGCCTCCTGGCCTATCACACTTGCCAGAGCTGCTGGGTAGCAGGCAGAGCGGTGGTACTGGGTGCTGGGTTCAAACCTCAGAAACAGCCGGGAACGGATTATATTTTGGGTCTAATCTGTAGGTCACAGGATAGAAAAGTTTCCAAGCAGGTCTATGAAGCAAGTGACATTCATTTCCAGTCACACTGATTGAAGGTATCAGTGCTCAGGTCAGATGATACAAGAACAGCTTTTAATACAAAATAGCCTTTTTTATACACATTTGAGACTTGCCTAGGCAGGAGGTAATCCGTCCTCCTGTCCCTTTAACCAATCTGGGTTGATTCATGCAGCCTGCACGTGAATCAACCCAGAGAGGTTTAACACCGTTAACATTGCTGCTAGTGGCAGGGGGGAGTATACCCACGTACCCTGTCCACGAGCTGCCATGGCGAGGGGGGCTCAGCCCACTCTCCTGCCCTGGTGCCTCTCTGTCTGGGGCGAGAGATTTATCTTTTAAATCGCTCGCCCAAACTGACTTCCAGGGACTGGGTGCCGGGGTCTGGCTCTGCTACCTGGCCGAAAATAGTACCAGAGGAGAGCAGCCAGATCCTAGGGCAGCAGTCCCTGCCCTGTCGCTAGTTGAAGCTATTTGAGCTCCAACTAGGGACTTGGCTTCTTGGGACCCCCACGAGGCGCTGCACCTCCTGCACCTATTTGCTTCCAGGAGGCTGGTTAAGTCCCTCCGGCAGCCACTGAAGCTGCCTGCTGGAGGGTGAAGGGGATCCAGGGCTGCCTCTTCAGCCCCAGCACAGGTTAAGTATTTTCTTTTTATTTTACACATATACACAGAGCTGGATTAAGGCTTTGGGGGGCCCGGGGCACTTCAGACAGGGGGGCCCCTAAGATCTAAAATTAAGGCAGTGGTTCCCAAATTTTTCAAGTTTGCGGCACCCTTAGTCTCCATAATTTTTTCAAGGCACCCCTCCAAAATAATTACCTATCAGTCCCGTTTTATAAGTAGTTTGGTCAAAATAATGTAATAAGTATTTAGGTCAGGACGAACATACTTAGTAAGTTGTTTGCAAAAATAATACACATAAATCCAAGGAAAAAGAATAATTTTTATATATTTTTTTCTATTATATTTCTGTCAAAGAATAATTTACAGCTAACTCACTCTGCCCCGATGCATCATCTCCACACTCTGGGCCCCCTCTGCATCCACACACTCTGGGCCCCCTCTGCATCCACACACTCTGGGCCCCCTCTGCATCCACACACTCTGGGCCCCCTCTGCATCCACACACTCTGGGCCCCCTCTGCATCCACACACTCTGGGCCCCCTCTGCATCCACACACTCTGGGCCCCCTCTGCATCCACACACTGGCCCTCCTTCATTCTTTTGCCCCTCCATTGCTGTTTCCTATCACCATTCCCCTCCATTTCATTACTTACATACTTGACCTTCTTTTTTCTATTTCTTCTGTCTTTTCTTCTATCTCCCTTCCAATTCGGCAGTCCCCAGGACCCAGCATCCTCTCTCCTGCCGCTTGTCACTGAATGTCGGGCAATGAGAAGCAAGGAGGGAAAAGGATGCTGGGTACCATGCGCCGCCAGATTGGTTATTTTTTATTATTTTTTTTCTCTTCCTGGCCACAGCACCCAAGTGCCAGCGCTGCAGCGCACACTTTGGGAACCTAGGAATTAAGTGCATAGTGTCATCATGCAGGAGAGAGAGTTACAAGTAGGTGGTGAATATTAAAGAGACAATCAGACCAATTCTATCATAAAAGGAATATTTATTTAACATGTATCCAAACATAATAGTGAAAAAAAAGTTTAATATATTATATATATTTCTATACATACACATATAAACAGTGCCATGAAAAAGTATTACACCACATCCTGATTTCCTCCGTTATTACACTTTTATAACTCAGGATGATTTTTGAACTTTAAATATTAAAATAAATATTAAAGATAACATATGAACAAATAACACTTTTTAGCTTAAGTTTTTACTGTTGTTTATATAGCACCAAGTATTGGTATTTACAAAAACAGAAAAAGGACAAAATACAATGCCCCCCATGCCCCCTCACCCCAGAAGAGGCAAAAAATGTAGCACAATCAGTTCTGGACAAGAAACCGGAAAATACATATGATTCCAACTGTAGTATTAAACAATTGTTAATACAATATTTGAAAACAATACATAATGTACATTACACATATAAATCCCAATGGCATGGGTACCTGCGGGCTCAATCATCCAGAACAGCTCGTCTCATAAAGACAAGCGCATAGGGGGAATTGAGTCATCTACTCCATGTGCTCTAATATTTCTTCAGAGCCTGCCAACTGGTGTAAGCAAACCCTTCATGACCTATCATATTATTGACCAGCACTATCCAGTGTTTGTACATAGGACTTGTAGGAGCTATCCATGTTTATTTAATTTCACATAGTCTATAGGGGTATTAGTAACCCATATTTTGAAATATTTACATTTAGATGTCCACTTTGTCCACACGTGCGCGTACATGGAGGAGATGAACTTCCATCCAAAATTGAAAGACACTGGGGAATATTCATGGCTTAAAATCAACAGGGACAAATTTAAGCTTGTTCACTATCTTTAACAAAGCCACCAGGGAGGCATCCTAATCTGACAGAAACAAAAGCATGTCATTGGAAATGAAGCCATCTCATCCTCCATATGCACTGAATAATACCTTTAATTAAACTATTATTACATAAAGCAAACTGGTGTGAAAGGTAACCATTCACACATACACATGCTACAGGATGTGAATATAATAATTTCATCTAGTTTATAAACTTGGGGTCAAACCCAAAATGAGACAACACCTCCCACAAGTACGGCCATTCAACCGAATAAAACACATTGAGACTGAAGGGAAAGTACTATTTTATCAAAGATTATGTTTTCGTGCTTTAGCTTGAGCAAAGTTTTCAATAATTGTTTCAAAGCAGATTCCTCGCATTAGTTCACTTTCAATGCTCAGAAGAGTTAATGCCTTTAGTCGCTCATCCCGCATTGATCTCAATTTATTTTTTCTAAGAGTTAATTTGCTAAACAAACGCTCTCCTGAGCAGTTTGTGACCATTTAAACAAAGGTACATTCTCAAAGAGACAGATACATTGGGGGGAAAACATCCTCAATCTTTTCTTCATACATTAACTTAGCTTGAGATGAAGGTGTGTGACAGCTCCTTCCTTTGGCAAACTGTACAAATTGAACCATTTCTTGAGGATACACTTCTTTGTCTATATCTTGTGGATAATGCTCAGCCAATTTGGTAGCCTCTTCCATTATTTCTCTGTCTGTCATTCTGCAAGAACTTAGCACAACCCTGAAACGATCTGATATAATTGTATATTCAGCAATTCTATAATTTAATGCCATTTTGAGGCAATCAATTATACGCAAGCACGTCTCCACTCGAAATTTTTCTCTTGAACATAATACGGTTTCTTCGGACTCCACACTATCCACATTGATTTTTCTCCTTCTTGTACGAGTTACTTTATAGTCTGATCTACCACATGCTGCTTTTGCTTCCCTCTCAAAGTTATCAAAACTTTCATGCAGCGAATCTAAAAAGTGACCTAGAGATTCTAGTAATTCTATAGCAACCTTAAGATCTATGGTTGTGGATTGCAGCGATTTGCTTGTTGTATTGAAACGTGAAAGAATGGTGTTCCACAGATTACACATGAATGCTATTTCCAGCATATCCATTGTCTGAGACAAGGTATCAGCTTCGTGTCTTGTAGTTGCAGTTTGTTGATTATCAGCAATTTCATCAAGTGCTTCTTGAATGTTTTTGTATCCTTTGGTTAAGGCAGCGGTTGCATCTGCACGAGCAGACCATCTTGTTTCTGAGGGATTCTTCACTGTAAATCCCTGCTTTCCAAGATGTTTCAGTAACACAGACCAACGATAGGTGGAAGCAGAAAAGAATTGGTAAACACTTGAAAGAAACCCAAAGAAGCTTACAGCTTCTACACAGCAATCAACAGCATTTGATCCAGCAAGGTTTAAGGAATGTGCTGTGCATGGCACAAACACAGCCAGTGGATTAGATTCCTTTATCCTTGCTTGCATGCCAGAATATTTTCCAGCCACGTTGCTGGCATTGTCATAGGTCTGCCCACGACAATCCATGATATTAATGTTTTCTGACTTTAAATATTCTAACAAGTCATTTATGAGGTCTGCAGCCTTATGACTCTGAATTCTTAAAAAAAAGAGAAAACGTTCCACAGGTAGGCCATCCAACACGTAACACTCAGCTGATCAGCATGGGTTATGTCTGGTGTTGAGTCAACCGACACTGAGAAATATTTGCAAAGTGACATTTCCTTGACAATATGATTTGTCACCTGCTTTGCTATGACATCAATAAACTCTTCAACAATAGTTGATGACAGATATCCTGTGTTGCCTCTTCCGCTGTTTCCAAAATCTTGGATATGTTTTGCCAGAAACTGGTCAAACTGTGCTATTAACTCTATGCAACCAAGAAAATTACCATTATACTTTGAACCAATAGTTTCATCACTTCCGCGAAAAGCTAACCCTCTCTCTGCTAAAAGTTTCACAACTGCTACTACTCTACGCAGAACTTCACACCAATATTGTTTTCTTTCCATAAACTGACGTTCCAAGTAACTGTCAACATGACCTGACTTTGCATCACGTTCCCGTGCTTGCAAAATGCAGTTTCGGTGTGCATCGCTTTCCTCGTGTCTTTTAATTTTCTCTTGCGCTTTTTTCCAATCACAGTATCCATCAGTATGTGAGAACTTGTCCATTTTACTTCCCATTAGTGTACAATAAAGGCAGTAAATCAATCCCTTTGAAGCACTGTATGACATCCATTTTCGGTGATGGACAGTACCATTGGGCCAGCATCCATAAAACATGGAGTTTTTAAAGAAACGGAAATGTCCATTTCGTTCAGCATGAGAAGGAGTGTAGTAGCGTGATGACTTTTGATAATCGTCAGATTCACTTTTATTTTGACAGGTTTCTAAACCTTGTTTTAGCCAATAATCAACAGAAACAGATTTGATTGTAAACCACTTTGCAGGATCTGTTGATTGGCACTCTCCAAGTCTATCCAGAGCTTGACATTGTTCTGCATTACCTTTCGTCTTTGAAGGTCCACCATATTCCGTAAATTGGAGTCTTTCATTATCACCGCCTTCTAAAGGACTAGGTCCACTGTCTTCACATTCAAAAAATACTGTACTCTTCTGAAAATGTTGGTCATTTGTTTCTGTTGAATGTCTGGTGTGACTACTTTCTGGTCCATTATCTTCACATTCTTCATCAAGAGAATTTGAACAAGTTGCCTTGGTAAGCTCCTGATCATGCTGGTCATTTGTTTCTGTTGAATGTCCGGTGTGTATTTGCTGGATGTAATATATATATATTAATATTAATAATACAGGTACTTTACAAAAAAAAAATATATATATATATATATATATATATATATATATATATATATATATATATGTATATATGTATATGTATGCATGTTAAAACTACTTACAGCTGCCTGCCCCTACTCCGATCCAATAATCCCCTTCTGGGAAGCTGGTTCGTTCCACAAAGATTTGAAGGTATGATGGCTGGATGTGAGATATATATATATATATATATATTATATATATATATATATTTTATTAGTACAGGTACTTGTAAAATGTACAAGCACCTCTGTATAAATCGCATGTAAAATAACGCCATTGGGTATAAGGCTATAAGCATTGACACACCTACATCACCTACAGCCCACAGTAGGACACTTACAGCTCTCCCAGAGGTGCTCACCTAGGTTGTCTGCATAAGACAAATCATTACTTACACAAACTAAAATACTGTACATTAAAACAATCATCAAAAGGTCATATTAAAATGGGTATTGACACCACACATTAAAACTAGCATTGATACCGCAAGCTAAAACTAGCAATGATACCGCACTTTAAAAATACAATTTATAATGCACATTAAAAATGGCAATGATACCGCAAATTAAAAATACCATTGAAAATGCACATTAAAACTAGCAATGATACCGCACATTTAAACTAACATAAAAATGTTAACGTAACACAAATTTTGATTATATATGTCTATATTCATATATGTGTGTGTAGCTATGTATATATGTGCATATCTGTGTTTATTTATATATATATATATATATATATATATATATATATATATATATATATATATTAGTGTAATAATCATGCAGGACCCTCTATTTTATTAATCATTATTAGTTATTATCAAAGCCTGCCACTTATATTAAAGCTTTAATTAGATGACATAAATATCTGTATATATATATAAATAAATATAAATATAAATTATACATAATGTACTACAGTTTTATTCAAACTTTAATATAACTATACGGCTTCAGTAATTACTTTACTAATGATTAATAAAATATAATCTGCCACTCAATTTGCTCTACCAGCCTAATATTAATGTGTAATGTATATTTATTGAAACACTACTGATAAAATAAGTAATCATATTTAAGAAGACGCCTCACAGCATGATTATTACTTGATAGCCTGATTAAATATGTAAAATGTAGCCAGAAAATATAAATAAATATATGTGTTAACCCGTGCATGATACTCATGCATTTTTTTGTCAAATAATGTCAGTATACCAAATTTCAGGTCATTCGGCTGAGCCCTTTCTGAGAAAATAGTTTTTTCCACAGACACACTAACACACGCCGCTACACATGTAGGGGCGGATCTAGAAAATGTTTGTTCCCCGGGGGGATGTTAGGGCGGGGCGATTTAGGCCCGCCCCCTTTACGACTTCTGAGGCTGCCGGGGGCTGCACAGTATGTGCAGGTCCGCTCGGCAGTGACAGGCAGGGACAGTGTGCTGCCCGGCTGCTCTGATTGTGTTTAAAACACACAATCAGACGATCACGATCACGTTAGGAAGTTAAGTCCTGTGTGAGAGGTAATTTTCGTGAAGCTTTAGTTTTATCGCTGGATGAGATAATAGAATAACAACTGCAGCCGATGGCATCACAGACTGCTTGATCCTCAGTTCCTAAATAGCTTCTAACAAACCGACTGTATTTGTGATCTGTATAGACCTCTGCTAAGTTCCTGAAAAGGGCTATTGGTTCTTTCAGTCTCAACCCGTTTTAATGTGGATTGACACTCAGCAGAGATAATGCGGGCGGTGGGAGGGGCCCCCCCGCCCGCAGAGACCGCGGAGAGAGGGATGTCTGGTGCAATTGCTGTCAGTTGCTGTCAGACAGCAACTGACAGCTGGTTTGATACAACAGAGGTAATGCGGGTGCCGGGGGGGGGCCCCCCCGCCCGCGGAGAGAGGGATGTCTGGTGCGATTGCTGTCAGACAGCAACTGACGACAGATGAAGTGATACTGGCGGCGGGGGGCCCTCAGAGAGAGGGGGGCCGGGGCACGTGCCCCCTGTGCCCCCCCCTTAATCCGGCTATGCATATACGTTGCACTTTATTACATTTACAATACATATATCTACATTTAATACATATAATTACGCTCCCGGATGCAGCACCGACACATACTTCTACACTTAAAATAAATTTTTACACTGGGGGTTTAACCCCTTTCCTGCTGCAGCGCTGGGTGCTACCCATCCAGTGCTGCAGCACACATTTAAAATGCATTTATTTATTTTTAAAACATTTATTTACTAACTTTTTACACTGCGCCTAGCACCAATGATTTCAAGGTGGCCACCGCACTCGTGACCCGGCCACAGGTAGGTTGGAATAGGTTTACTCTATGTTTATAATTTTATTGATGGTTTCCTAGAATGGCATGTTGAAGAGGCTTTATCCACTTGTTTTTCTACCAATGCTGCTTGTTTTGGTTTCATTGGATAAATATAGAGCAGAACCTGATTTCTCTTTCATCCAGTCTGGGGGACACTGCTTACCATGGGTTGAGCACGGGGAGTTGGCACCTAGCTAGTTAACTTTAGCACTGCTGACAGACCCCTCCCCTCTACAATCCCCCTGCCTCTTCCTCTCAGTTTTTTCTATTTTCCCAAGGAGTTGGGCAGTTTTTTTTCAGCTAGTTATTTCTTTTATTTTTTATTATTAATTTTTAATTTGATTAATTTTATTAACTTTTCTTTATACAATAGTTAGGTTGGATGGCAGAGCTGGGAGTGTGGTCTATCATAGAGAACACACTCCCAGAAAAATCACAGCATGAAAGGGCTCTGTCAGAGAGAGCAGACTGCTCTCAATGGCAGAGCATAGGCTGTCAGATTGCAGAGTGACAAGCGGTCTCACGGACCGCTGTCACTCTCGGAGGCTCCCCCGATAACCGGCGCTGCCACTGCAGGCATAGAGCGCCGGTTATCTCGGAATACACTGCCGGCGGCCATGTTTTTTTTCATCGGTCCGCAGAGGAATAGAAGGAAGTAGGAGATGCCGGAGGCTATACCAAGATCCCCCCTCAGAAAAAGGAGGGGGGTATCGAACGCTGCAGGAGACCTCCTTTTTTTTTTTCTTTTTTTTTTTTAGGTCTCCATTACTCTGCCGATAGAATTAGTTATTATTTTAAAAAAAAAAAGAGAGAGAGACAAGAATGCCGGAAGAGGGGGAACTAGACTACAGAGAGCTCCCCTGCTCTTCAGTGCAGTTGGAACAATCCAAGTCTTCTGGCGCCAGAGAAGCCCGGGTAAGAACTTATCTTGGAGGGAGCAGGCACCAGGACGCGGCTGTTGGACTTCTCCCCTGTGTGGCCCTTTTGGCTAAGTATGGCAAATTTCTTTAAGCATTTACAGCAAACTGTATTTTGTGGTTTACAAAGGGAGGCTAGTAAGGGTTATATTGTGGTTCTCTTACTTGCATAAATATCACACTGTCTAACACACGTACAAGTACAACTTTTATTATAGATTAGTTGATTTCTTGTTTCTTGCTCTGTCTCTCTCAATCGAACTCAATCTCTATTTATCCGGTGTGTTTGGTGTTCCTTTCATTTTAGAAATGTCAGATAAAGGAAAAGGTCCTATGGCTAAATATTTTACATGATCTAGATGTAAGGTTAAATTACCATGTGGGCAGAAGGACCCGTTGGCGCTCTGCTCTGCTTGCGAAGGGGGGGCCCCCTCTGCGCAAACAAAACACACTCCAGCCCCGCTGACGGAGGAGCCGGCCTGGGTGGCTTCTCTGACACAGTTGGTTTCCTCTTTAGCACAGATTATCGCTCAATCTACTCAGTTACTGACAAGTGTGGAAGTCCTTCCTGCTGTGTCAAATAATGCTGTTACAGCTTTGGGAATTCCTGCTGACACAGTTTCTTCTGAAACGGCTAGAGCAGGGCCTTCCTCTTTAGTAACGGATCAGCCCCCTGGTCAGACAGAACTGGCATGGTCCTCAGCATCTATAAAGGGTTTAGACAGGCTAAATCAGTTGCTTGAATCCCCACATTTACCCCCTTCTAAAAGAAAGCGGCTTAGATCCGCTAATCCTCTACTTGTCCTTTCGGATTCTGAGGGGTTTTCCGAAGAGGAAGGCGACATATACGTTGATCCTGACCAGGTTCAGCTGTTGGAACATGAAGAAAACGCTAGATTTCAGGAACAGTGGGCAGCTGCATCTAAGGATCCTTGGATTCGGGGAATTATATCAAGGGGGTACATGATAGACCTGCTGGGTCCGGTACTACATTGTTTATTTGTAACCCTACTACCCCGAGATCCACAAAGAAGACAGGCGATACAGGTTTGTGTCACCTCTCTTCTTTCGCAAAGAGTTATTTGCAGGGTCCCAGACAACCAGAAAGGAAAGGGGTTTTGTTCAAATCTTTTTCTGGTCAGGAAACCGGACGGGTCCTTTCGACCCATCTTAAACCTAAAGAACCTCAATGTGCACTTACGAGTGGACAAATTTCGGATGGAGTCCCTGAGGTCGGTAATAAACGGCTTAGAGAAGGATCAGTTTATGGCTTCCATAGACATAAAGGACGCATACCTCCACGTTCCCATTTGGAGCGGTCATCGGCCTCTCCTGAGATTCACAGTGGGGGCCTCCCATTATCAGTTTCGGGCTCTTCCCTTCGGCCTCTCCACGGCTCCAAGGATCTTCACGAAGATCATTTTGGTGATGGCAGCGTGTCTTCACTTAAAGGGAGTTCAGGTCGTGCCCTACTTAGACGATCTGCTCATCAAATCCTCCTCAGAGATTTGCTTGCATCAGCACTTATCCCTAACCATAGCTTTCCTCGCGAGCCATGGGTGACTGATAAACTTAAAGAAATCCCAGGTGGTTCCGTGCCAACGCATGGTCTTCCTAGGACTTCTCATGGACACCAGTCAGCAGAAGGTGTTCCTGCCTGCGGGGAAGATCAGTTTGATTCATAACGAGTATAACATCTCAGGTCTTGTCCTCTCCCAGTCCCTCAATTCATTTGTGCATGTGTCTTCTAGGAAAGATGGTGGCCTCCTTCGAGACGATCCCCTTCGGTCGGGCTCATTCACGATGCTTCCAGTGGGATCTGTTGACGAAATGTTCAGTATCCCACCTACAATTGGATCGCCAGAAGATCTCGCTGTCTCCGGAGGCGAGAGAATCGCTTCAGTGGTGGCTGATTCAGGATCACATGTCGGTGGGCAGGTCCTTTCCTCCATGGTCATGGATCATAGCCACAACAGACGCCAGCCTAAAAGGTTGGGGGGCTGTAGTACTGCATCTTCGGCTCCAGGGGCTTTAGTCAGTTCAGGAATCTGCCCTATCCATCAACACGTTAGAGTTGAAGGCAATTCTTTAGGCTCTTCGGGGGGCCCAGACTCTTCTTCAGGGCCATCCAGTCAGGGTTCAGTCCGACAATGCCATGGCTGTGGCATAAGTCAACAGACAGGGAGGAACGAGGACTGCAGCTGCAATGCGAGTAGCACCTCAGATATTTCTTTGGGTGTAACAGTATGTTTCAGCAATCTCAGCAGTGTTCATTCCAGGAATAAAAAATTGGGGAGGCCGATTATCTCAGTCGCAATGCGATGATGCCAGGGGAATGGTCCCGGAAGTATTTCAGTCTCTAGTTCAGAGGTGGGGTCTTCCGGATATAGATCTCATGGCCTCCTGACACAACAGAAAGGTTCAGAGGTTTTGCGTAAGGGCAAGGGACCCCTTAGCGGTAGCAGTGGATGTGATGACCATGTCATGGGATTTCAGGTTGGGATATCTTTTCCCCCCGATTTCCATGCTTCCTCGAGTACTCAAACGAGTGAGGCAGGGCGGTCTGCCGGTAATTTTAATAGCACCCGCGTGGCCGCGTCGAGTGTGGTACGCGGACATAATCTCCATGGCGGTAGGACAAGAACATTGTCTTCCGTCGTGAGACGATCTTCTACAAGGTCCCTTTCGTCACCAGAACTTACCTCCGCTCAGTTTAACGGCATGGCTGTTGAAGCCAGGCTCTGGAGGGCTAGGGGTTTCTCCCCCAGTGTAGTGAACACTCTGCTGAGAGCTCGAAAGCCGGTTTCAGCTCGCATCTATCATCGTATTTGGCGAGCCTATATCAGATGGTGTGAAAATAAGTCCTGTCACACGTCCTCTTTTCGTCTCCCTCAATTATTGGCTTTTCTTCAGGATGGGCTGGAAGTGGGTTTTCGTTTAGGTTCCTTAAGGGTTCAGGTATCTGCGCTTTCAGGTTTTTTTCACCTTAAGTTAGCGGATTTGCCAGATATCAAGACTTTTCTTCAGGGAGTCTTACATATTCAGCCTCCCTACGTTCCGCCTACAGCACCATGGGATCTTAACCTGGTACTTGATATGCTTAAAGGGCCTCCTTTTGAGCCATTGCTTGCGGCAGATTTTAGGTGTCTGACCTGGAAAGTCGTCTTTCTTTTAGCAATTGCATCTGCACGCAGGGTTTCAGAATTGGGAGCTCTGTCTTGCCGGGAACCATATCTGGTTTTTCACAAGGACAGAGCGGTATTAAGAACTTTTCCTTCTTTTGTTCCAAAAGTTGTTTCGGCATTCCATTTGAAACAGGAAATTGTGGTTCCGGTCTTTTGTGATCAGCAGTCTATGGAAAAGTTAGATGTGGTTAGGGCTCTCCGTGTTTATGTTAAGAGAACTTCCCAGATTAGGCGTACAGATTCTCTGTTTGTACTTTTTGATTCTAATAAAACAGTCTATTGCAAGATGGATTGCAGCAACCATTAAGCAGGCTTACATAAGGGCTAACCGTCCTGTGCCAGAGAGACTTGCGGCCCGTTCCACCAGATCGGTAGGGGCATCATGGGCATCGAGAAATGGGGCTTCTGCGGACCAGCTTTGCAGGGCAGCCACCTGGTCCTCTGTCCACACCTTTACCAAATTTTATCAGTTTAATGTATTTGCGTCCGTGGATGCAAATTTCGCTCGTAGTGCTCTACGAGCGGGGCTTTCAGAGCGGTCCCACCCTTAGAGGGGTGCTTTAGAACGTACCCATGGTAAGCAGTGTCCCCCAGACTGGATGAAAGAGAAGAGAGTTTTTGTACTTACGTTAAATCTGTTTCTCTGATTCCGTCTGGGGGACACTGCGATCCCTCCCTTCTGCTTTTCCTCTGTGTGCTCTTGGTTGATTGGCCTTTTCTCCTTGGGGCTTTTTAATTAACTGAGAGGAAGAGGCAGGGGGATTGTAGAGGGGAGGGGTCTGTCAGCAGTGCTAAAGTTAACTAGCTAGGTGCCAACTCCCGTGCTCCCCTCCACAACCCATGGTAAGCAGTGTCCCCCAGACGGAATCGGAATTGGAGAAACGTATTTAACGTAAGTACAAAAATCCTCTTCTTCTTTTTTTTTGTTTTTTGTTTTTTTAGTTGTTTACACTTATAGCCTGAGTGTTGCCGACTGTTCAGGTTTGTGAGAGTAAAGAAAGCTGATATTTTATTCCCTCATTTAATTTCTTAATTGCCATTTTCTCATCCGTGAATAATGATGCTGATAGAATAATTGTGATATCTACCATTTCTTTTCCCCCAAAATAAACATCTAATAGTTTGAACCCCTATGAAGATTACAATGAGGTAAATGTATATATTTAAAATTTGTGTATTTTATATGGATTCCTCTCCAAATATTTTTTTTTTTTTTTTTTTTTTTTTAAAGAGTTTTTTTGTATCTCCTTTTCAGACTGATTTTACAATTTTCTGGAATCTTAATCCTTATCCTTGAAATTTAAGGAAATGTGTGTTGAGTCGGAAGGAAGGCAGGAATATAAAATATTGCAGGGATCGGACCAGGTCTGGAGGGAAGGTTACTGTGAAACAAGAATGATGGCATCATATACTCTCTCTAGTGGCTGTTTGAAAAGTGCTGACTATGGGAGTGCAACCTTTTGTTTTGCCATTTTGCATTTTTATAGACTCTTGAGTTTATGTAAATGGATGCCTGTTGGTTTTCTAGAGATAGGAATGATCGTAGTATGTATGTCTAAACATTTGATAAGATTGATTTCTACATTTGGAAGAAAAATAACTCCCCATGCTTCAGCATTTATTTTCATCTAAAAGTGTTTGTGTTTTAGTCTCTTTTTTTTTTTTTTCTCTGTTAAGCATTTGAAAACCTTACGTCACCCATGCCTTCTACGATTCCTGTCCTGTACCGTAGAGGAGGATGGGATCTACCTCGTCACAGAGCGTGTGCAGCCCCTAGAAATGCTTCTCCAGAAACTATCATCTGATGAAATCTGTGCTGGTATTTATGATATCCTACAAGCTCTGGTGTTCCTACACGACCGGGTAAATAGTTTTTTACATTTTCAATGTTAGTGAGATTTTGTATAAATAGAAATATCAATTTAATAACCAGAGGGGTTTCACTCTATTGGTATTTGGGACATGCTTTGGGTTCACAGGGAGTAACTTTTTTTCTGTTTTTATTCTATCCAGACAATTATTTTTTTTCAGGTTAATCTTACAGATTTTTTATGTGGAAATGTGCAAAAATGAGAATTTTATTTTTTTTTTAATTTTTTTCATGATTTTTCCCAAAACTACGTTTAGGCACTTGTAGCAACTCCAGTAAAATACCCTAAATTCTAGAGGGCTACTTCTCCTGTGTTTAGGGATACCAAATATGTGCTCTTTGTAGTAGGTGTGACAGAATTATTTGTCCAAGCGACAAAGGTATACATTTTATGCATCTTTCGCTGGCATCCGAATGAATAAAATTGGGGTATTGAGTGCAGCCGGGTGCGAGGGCACTTTAAATCTTAGCATTTCAACCATAGTTACACTCCCTTTCCCCTTCAATACCCCACTCCTGCCTAACCACAACTCTGTTTGTTTTAAAGGGCCCTTCAGCGGGGGTCATGTTCAAAGCTGCTCTAGCGCCGTTTTCTCAATCAAAATATTTTGCCTACATAGGCGGCTGAGATTTGAAGCGCTGCAATGGTTTGAAAAAACATTGCATAGCATGGACGACTTATTTTCTTTGGCATCATATATATGTGTGAGTGTGTGTGATTTGGGAATGTTAGAAATAGGTTATTTATATAACTTGAGATTTGACTTGTGTAACTCGGCAGTGCTTTTTATGTTTGTGTTGCTAATTTTGTCTTTTGTATGCAGGGAAAGGTTTCCCATAACAATGTTTCCCTGTCATCTGTGTTTGTAAGTGAAGATGGACACTGGAAACTGGGTGGAATGGAAATGGTCTGCAAATTGACAGAGGTGGCTCCTGAGGTGCGATTTTGGTATCGGTTGCTTAATGCAAAGTCAATTAGCGGGTTTTACAACGCACACATTAATTTATGTCAAATATAGTATGACAAATGTCCTGCTTAATACTAGTTTAAATAACAAGCGTTTCTATTGCATTTATCAAGTGAGGCTCAGGAACAGGTTGTCATTTTATTAAATCTGCCAAGCTGGAGGTGTATTGCTGTTTGTGCACACATCACCAGGTACTTTCTGGAAAGACCACAATTCCATAGTAGATCTACAGCACTGGTATAATTCAGTGAAGAAGTGTTGTGCATTGCTTACTTATATAATGAATGCTATGTTCATTTAAGCCTTCAGGTGAATTCATTACTTTGCTGGTGCTTAGAGCTTCCTTGTTTTGTGACAATTGTGCAGGGAACAGGTGTTTACAAATCTGCAAGAACCAGGTGAATAGTTACCAACCAGGTAGAGAAAATAACAGTTACCATCCAGAACCCTCCATTTTGTTTTCTCGAAAAAAGCACAGCCCTAGGGGTACACTAGGCAGAGGAAGGGAACACCGACATTTTATATCACTGCCAAATGTTAAGATCCTCTTATCTCCTTAGATTCTTTTTTGTTTATATATTTGAATATTTCTATAAGATAAATTACCAAATTTGTGTTGTATTCTTTAAAAGGGATGTTTTATACAAACCATTCCTCCCCTGAACATGAAGAATAGTAGGCTTCCCATGTAACCCCATCTTTTACAGATATGCACCCTCTCCTAACCCCCTAAACATTATGTTCTCCAGAAATTAGTAGCTGGTGAATTTTGAAAGAGAAAGGACTGTGACAATCAAGACCATCCTGGCCAGCTTGTATATCAAGAGGTTGACCTTTTCCTTCGCTACATTATTAGTGTTTGTGCATTCAATCCACTTTGTTTGTACACTTTGTAATGGATCCCACAGTGGTCTTGTTAATGACATACCATCTCTCAAGATAATTCCTGCTGGTGAAGTTGTTCAATTACAAATGTCCCTTGAGACTTTATGGCTGACTTAATTAAGTGCTTGAATCTCATCATTTGCCCCTGTTTCTTCAGCATCTAGGCATAGCATACATACTTTAAGGATTTTTTTTAGTTTCTTATATAAGTTAAGCTGAACAACTGCCTTCTGTATTTATATACAAAACCATATCTCTAACCTTAGCAAACTAAGGGGCATATTCAATTGTCGGCGAGATTGTTTTGTCCCTGCGGCGTTTAAAAAAAAAAAAAAAAAAGTCCTGCACGGGTTTTTGCCGGCGAAAGCGACCATTTGGAGTTAGCGCAGCGGGAAACACGTGCAATTCAATTGCAAAAGAGGTAACTCTGCCCCCCGCACATTAAAAGTTGTGTTCGCGAGACTTTAGGGGAGTGAAGGAGAGTTTTAATGCTGTCATGTATAAGACAAAAAAAAGGTTTTGCATTCATTTCCATACATTAGATTGCATTACACATTGATAATATCTACAATACAGTACTTTATTTAGCATATTTTTAAATTGAACTATTTTTTACCATACAATGATCTATACCATGTCAAAACACATTACTACATTCATATTTGTACCAAAAACATACATAAATATAATTAATTAGTGATTTTTATTTTTTTTTATTATTTTTTTACAAGAAAATCAACTTACACAAGTTAGGCATTGGTGATAAACATAAGTAACTTTTTTTCCACATTTTTACATGATTTCAACTACTTTTCAGAGGTTTTTATGGTTAACACACTTCAAGGAGGTGCGAGATAAAACAGCATATTTGTCTGTTTTACCCGCCGCGTTAAAAAACAATTGAATAGCTTTTAATGCAGCTGCCTCTCGCACACCATATACTTTCATTAAACCTTGCACTGGCGCGCCAGAGGACCGTTTCTTGAAAAAAAACGTAGCGATAACAATGGAATTGAATTGCGGGTAAAGTTAACCTGCTCAAAAATAATGAAAAACAGCGAGAAAATGACTTAACACGCTCTAAATAAAATACTCGCTGACAATTGAATATGCCCCTAAGACAGGGATGTGCTCAAAGTCATAATCGGAGGTATGGCCAGTTTATAGCTTCACCACCACTGAACTCCAGTCAGAATAAACTTGTGGGCAAGAAACTATTAAATGCGCTATTGACTAATCATTAAGCAGGTTATTTCTCATAAAGGGCATTATCCATGGACTGTAGTTTGGTCCCTACTGAGCATGGGTATATAGCATACAAAGGCTATTTTAATATTATGTTAGTACTATATATACAGTACATGCTTCTGTTTCTGTTTTTCCTTTGTGTGATTATTTCTGTGAAAAATAAACTACTACCGAATTTTTTAAAGGTTCATGTGTTAACTCTAGGTTGGACCAGGTACCTGGGGCAGAGGTCTAATATATTCTTACATTTTATATTTGGGCCCTTTGTTTCATAAGCAAGGTATAGCTTGCTGCAGCAAGCATTGATATAGATAGTGCAATGCCGATAGCAATCCTTGCCTCTAAATCTAGATGGTAACCGATATTTCGGTGTTCAGTTTGTTTTTCTATATCTAGTAGCATATGTTTTTTAGTTTTTATCCACTTATTTACTAAAATTAACCCTTAATACTAAATAAGCTGTTGTGTTTCCTTGTGTGTTTTTTTTTTTTTCTTTCTCAGTCTGCAGAGTTTGGGGTTGTACCAATGTCGTTGAGCCATGCCCGGGATGCTTTCTTGTTTGGACGTTTGGCAGAAATCCTGCTGGCACATGTGAAAGATCAAAGTAGGTCACCGTACACACTGGTACTTTGTGGATTGCAATACTATACTTTACTTTTTTTCCAGTTCATTGAAGTGCTAAAGATGCGCTCTACCTAGATGCAGATCCAAAGCTTGCCAGAGATTTTTCCCTCAATAATGACATCATGCAAAGCTTTAATTCTATACATAAATCTTTCTTTAATGTGCAATATCCTATAATTCTGTAGATGGCAAATTTAATTTATTGCTGTAAATCTGAGGCTGACTATTGCCTAGAAAATATTGGTAAATATTTTTTATATGTAATTTTACATCCATAAAGTATGAAGTAAAGTAAATTGCTTTTAAATGGTTAAAGAATTATAATGGTTTGGTATGAAATTCTGACAGTAGAAATACCGATACTTATCACAGTAAGTATGAATTTTTTTAAATTTCTTTTTAATAAAATTTGGTGGGTGTCTTATTTACATTTTGCAGTTGTGCATTACAGGGTCGACAGGATAAGTGTTCATATTTCTACCGTCAGAAATATGACTACCACAGTTATGCCCATTTTTAGCAAGTTTACATTGGGCTGAAGAGAATTTCCAAAATAGCAAGTCTTTTGGATTCTTGTTTTCTTCCAGCTGTTCACTTAAACCTCTGCATTTATAATATGCATGTTATTTTGGTGGCATATTCTTTTTAAAGATAATTAAATAATTTTGGTTATACATGAGTTATGTTACAAAGCTTGCGCCCTGTAAAAAAATAATTTTTCTTTTGTACTCTTAGGGGCCGATTCAATTCAGCCACGTTATTCCTAGAATAAAGCGGCCTGCGCACTATTACCGTTACTACAGTAAAAGTGCACAGTATTACCGTTAGTACGGTACTTTTAACGCTGATTTTTGCTCGCAGCCTTCAGAGCTCCGAGCAAAAATCCATGTTAAAATTACTTAATTAAAGGTAATAGTATTAGCACCATGTTATTCCTACACTAAAGTGGTCAAATTGACTCGTCCCCTAAAACTAATTAAATACAGTTTTGTTTTGTTTTATTTTATATTTTTATTTTGTAAGCTTCTAGAGAGGTATTGGGTAGCTCCTATCTTTTCTTTTAGTCTAAAGCAAATGTTTTGGCTGACTGAATATTTAAAGGGTTGTAGTTCACACAAATCTGACAACTCATGATACCATGTAGTAGAGTTTCATAGTGTGTGTGTGTGTTTGCTTTTTTAATTCTGTTAATTAACCATATCTACTCATGTTCCCCATGGCTAGTATTCCATCTTACGCTTTAACTACTAGAAAGCATTTTGGTAATTAAATAATAAACATAATCTGTTTCTAGCTGAGGTACACTCCAGCTTCAAGAACACTGTTAAGAACTGTCTTCTGAACCCTGAACCAGAGCTCCGACCTGCTTTGTCTACTTTACTGTCTCATGACTTTTTTAGGTATGTAACTTGCAGTTCAGACTGGCATGACTATGTTTACTTTTTTATAAGTCAAGGTTTTGTTTGTATACAGTATAAACCACAGAACTTCACACTGTTAAAGCAGTTACTTTGTTTCACTTGTTTATTGTCCAAAATTATTTCACTTTCACTTTTAGTTTTAGTGTTAGAGAGCTATATATATTCACCAAACAATCAAGTTGTCACTATATATGTTTTTTGCATTGCATGATTAGGTATTGTATTATAATTGCTTGAGTTCTATTTAATCTTCTAATATTTGCTGTTTCTTCCTGTAATATTTATTTTTCAATAGAAACGATTTTCTGGAGGTTGTCAACTTTTTGGAAAGTTTAACTGTGAAAAGTGAAGAAGAGAAGAATGAATTTTTCAAGTGAGTTCAACTGGCGTTTTCTTGGTTCATATTTGTGTGGGTAGGGCATAGGCTACATTTTTGGGAATAATACTGGATAAATCCATTGTGTCTTTGGCTCATAGAATGAAAACATTCAGGCAATACTGTTTCCTAAAGAACCTCTTGACACAAATATTGTTAGAAATGCACCTTGATGGTAAAATACATTGCACAGTGTTACTCTGACATTCAACTGTAGCTTTATTAGAAAGTGAACTATCACTCCATTACAGCAGTGACTCTACTCCTGTGTCTTATTATCATACATTATCCTAATGGGAGCTGATACAGAGCTAAAAGGTAGGATTTAAATGAGTCAACCAGTACTGTATGCCTCATTTATGTGGTGAAAAATAGCCAATGCACAATGTAAATACTTTTATGGTGGTGAACTTCCTTCACACGGGAGTAGAAGTTTGCAGAGGTCAATGGGAGTATTTGTTTGGTTATTTGGTTGAAGACCAGTAGCAAGTGAATTGCAATAGTCAATGCAGGAGCGTATCGGTGCATTGATTAACATTGTTTGCAGTGTCTTTTGTGAGATTTGTGCATATTCTGGAGATGTTTCTTAGATGCATGTAACAGGATTTTGAGACAAGTTGTATGTGGGGAACAAAAGACAGTTCTGAGTCAAGTATAACATCCTGGCAGTGAGCCTGATGGATAGGACTTATTGTTGTGATGGCAATAGAAATGGAGATGTCGCCTTCTTTTGGCTGGTGGCAAGGGCTAAGTTTTTAAAAGATTGAGTTTGATGTGGCAAGAGGACATACAATGTGAAATGGCAGAGAGACATTCGTTAATGCAGGCCATCACAGATGATGAAAGATCCAGATAAAATTGATACTGTTTCAGGTCAATCCTCCGCTTATTTTGCACACTGGTCCTCCAATGGCATCAGAGTGGTACATGACAGTTTGGACAAGGGTACTTGAGCTATGTTTGAGATGCTGCAACAGAAATATGGGCACCGTTTGGTTTTGAATATTTACAATTAAGACACTACATCTCCTCTCTACCTTAAAACACTAGTTGCAAGGCCTCTGACGCAGCTGCATGTCTGCTGTTATGGAGATCCCTTTTCAGAGGGAATGATCTTCTTTCTTTATAATCGGCTAGTAAATGCTAAAGAATATCCTACCCATAAGCATGAAACCAATTGGAAAAACGATTTGGGGGGATCCACCAACGAGTACTCTTGGCCAACTATTAAGGAGAGAGTGTCAAAATCTTCAATCTCCACCCTTTTTAAGGAGAATGGTATTTCGTACCAACTCTGCTCCAGAGAATGTTTGGCTCTGCTTCCTCTCACTGTTGGATAGGTTGTGGTGATGTTGACTCTTTCCTCCACTTTCGGTGGCCATGTCCTTAGATTTCCAAATTCTGGGATGATATAGCCATCCTTTTTTTCAATGTTACTTAACACCCATCTCTAAAAAACCATGGTCGTTCCCCTGTCTGTTTTTCCTTTCCTCCTTTCTCTTACCATTAAACTTTGGGGTGCCCTTTCACAGCATGCAGGTCTTCTTTTGATGTCAAGGATGGTTTTATTATTGTAAATGTTGCATATACGCATGTACCTGCTGTCTGTGATGACTGTCTTGTTATATTTGAAAACTTAAAGTTGTAAAAAAAAAAAAAAAAAGAATCAAGATTATTAAGTATTAAAATATATAGTTTAGTTTTTAGCACTTGAACTTTGCACCTATACTTCTCTTGGGCATTTCTTCCCCAAGTATTCTGTTTTTTTACACATTGTTTAAGAAAATGGTAACGTGGCTCAAATATTGGCATCAACATAATGTAAAAAAAAAATATTCCTTACAGGCATCAAAGCGCATCCTGAACCTATTTATTTTAAGTTCACTAAATAGTCTTTCAGCAGTATGGTGGGAATTACTATATGTAAACAGATTGACTGACTAGTTTTCTGTCTACTAAGTTATCTGTTTGCACAATATTAATGAAGCCGACATCTCTTCGAAGGTATGATATAAAATATGCCACTGAACCAGTGAGCAGGTTCACTCTTTCATGTTCAGTAGTAGTTCCATACTCGTAAGCCTTTCTACCAAATAAGTGTTTATAAACATCAACAACAGAAGTCCCGTTCTTCTGTCCCTGCCTATCAGTGAATTTTTTTATTTGTTTTTTTGTTTGCTGATTGCAGTACACAGCAATGAAACTGAATGCTGTGTCCATCTAATACAAAAGCTCTAGATACTTCTACATGAAACACATAAGTCCTCTGATGTTATTATGTCAGGGAAGGCCAGGTACAGTACCTCCCCTGCATGTTACTATTACCGTAGTTTTATTGTAAATGGACCTTGTGATGGTTTAGGTATTTCTCAGTCATCCTAGGGGGACACTGGAGTATCATGGGGTATAGAGTGCTGTGAAATTGAGCTTGGGCACTTTAAATTAACAGGCAAGAGTGAAAGCTCCTGCTCTATACCCCTGGTTTTTTTTTTTAGTGCCTGCAGGAACAGGGCTTGTTTTTGGTAGCTGCCTGGGCAGCTTGTTATTTATTTTATTTTTATTGGTTAAGTTTTTATATATTTTTAACCTGTGGGAACCTGCTCAACCACCATAGCGGCGGTGGGTGCAAGGACTGGTGGTGCTCCTAGCGACGGCAGCCTCAATGCATTGCTGGGCCCTGGGGGGGGGGGGGTGAAATTCCTATACTGCATTTCCTCTTTGGCAGGCTTCTCATTCTGGCAAACCTGCCAAAATGTGCAGAGACAAAGAACTTGCGTGGGAGTTGCAGCCATCTTTTACTCTGCAGCATCTCCTGTTTCCTTCCCTTTAGAGCCTATTTCTGCATGGGGATTCTTGTAAGCTTGTTAGAGGGCTCTGTTTTTCTTCTGTCTCCCGTCTCCCTGCTATCTAAACTATTTGGACCGTCTTTATATTGCAGGGACCACTCTGAGATGTCAGAGCCAGCATGGGCAAGGTGTTTGACCCTGGCGGTGACAGAGCTCTCTCAGTTCTCTTATGAGCTTGTTGCCAGTAGAGCAGAAATCCACCCTCCTCTGCTTATCTTTCTGGGTCCATGGAAAATGTTCCTGTTCCTTCTGGATCTCAGACAGGGAGCTTAACGTCCCACATCCTCCCCCTGCTGCATCTGACACACCAGTGTTGACTCAGGGCCTGGTTGCGTCAATGCATGGTCTGGTGCAGGTCTCATCATCTTTAAAAAGGATATTGGATTCTGTGTTCATGTTCAGAACCCGGTTGTTGATCCTCTGTCAAAAACCACCACCATGCCTATCCCTGATGCTGCTAAATTTAAGTGGAGCATAAATAAGAAGCTTGAGGTTTCCCTGAAATCCAGTTTCATGGCTGCTGGGGCCTGTCTTAGGCCAAATTTAGCTGCAGCTTGGGTTAATAAGGCGGTGGAGAGGTAATCAGAGCAGTTGGCAGAGGGATTGCAATTGGAAACACCCAGGGCAAATTTGCTCGCTTTAGTGGAACATATCTGTGACTATTCCATATGCCTAGGGGAAGCGGCAATTGATGCGGGCCTGTGGGTTCCAAAATATCTGCCTCAGTGGTAGCCGCACGCTGATCCCTCTGGCTGTGGGCCTGTTTGGCGGACAGAGTCCAAAAAGACTCTCAGGTGAGGGTTTGTTCAGTCCTGAATTGGACAAAATTATCTCTGGCTACAAGGGGGGAAAGAGTTATTTTCACTTCTTCCCAGGCCTTGAGGCCCTACTTTTCAGTCCTTTAGACCCCTGAGTAAAGCTAGGAGCCAGTCCTCCAGAACTCAGGCCTCTGCCTCTAAAGAGGACCAGCAGAAGGGAATGCAGACCAGCTTGACAACTTAGACACCCATGTCCCAAGCCGTCTAACTGTCAGCATGAGGGCAGGTATTTCAATTCCACCACTGACACCTGGGTCAGGAGAATTGTGTCAAGGGGGTATATCCTGCATCTGATGAGGCCGCCCCCAAAAGCATTTCTTCACCACTGGGATCCAGTAAAATGTTGGGCCTGTGGGAAGCCATCCAGACTTTGTCGTCTTCCGGCGTAGCAAAGTTTCCAATATTGAGTCTTTTCAGTTCGCAAGGTTACATTCCAGGGAGTTTCAAAATGAACAAGTCACTTACAACTGACCACTCGGTGCATCAGACAGTCTCCCTGGGTGCGCCAATCCCTTCTGTTTCTCATTGTAGTAGGTCAAAGTTTGATATTTTGTCTCCTCTCCCTCTTAAGCTGGGAACACAAAACAGTTTTTCGTCCAATGTGCAATCTACAACAATTGTACCACCGACTTTTTAAAAAAAAAAAGTCCCGATCAGTATGTCTATTCATGCGTACACACTGTAGGTTTTTAAAATATCTGCTTTTCAACTGCCACAAGCATTGGCTGAAAAGATTATGACTGTAAACTCTATGGAGATCCTGATCGTGAATGTATACACACTGCAGGATTGGAACGAGATTTATAGTTCTGCTGAACAATCAAAGGAAACGGCGATCGGTACTTTGTAACGACCATCGTTCATAATTTAAGCATACATACTAATACGACATTGGCCGAACAGTCGTTTATCGCTTCATTGACCCAATAGTCGGCTGAAAAACCTGTAGTGTACACCCAGCATTATTCTCTACTCCTTCAGGGCTTTGGTTGCTAGCAAATCAGTTTTTTGTACGAACAGTGTTTAGGGGGGAGGCAACCAAAATAGAGGGGGAGGAGCTTGAGCTTTTGCTGGTTAGCATTTCACTGCACTCTATATCCCATGGTACTCCAGTTGGTTTCAGAGAAAAGGATTTAATGCAAGTGCAAAAAACTAATTTTTACTGGTTTAAAAAATAAAACTGAAAAATAGGAGTATGCATATTTATTCTTTGGACCTTTAAATTGTAAAACCTGTGTGCATTGTATAAATTTAGAATAACCTAACTCTCAAGAGCTAGATATTTGATGTGGATGCAAGGTACTGGCACTGCATCAATTAAGGTGCTTTTTTTTTTTTTTTTTTTCTTTACTGCTCATCAAAAATGTGTTCTTTACATTCTTTATATTATTATGCTACTCAATTGGCTCATGTGAGGCAGTGGATTTTGGCCACTGGGGAGTTATTAACTGATCAGGGGGAGCAGGGAGATTCACCCAATAAGCTATACTGGGGGAAAAAGATAGGGCCACAGAGTGCCATTAGTTGATCAAGCTAAAAGAATCTGGAACTCTGTGCGTAAAATCCTAGGTGGTGAGGGCCTTGATCCTGACAGCCCTCTATGGCAGTCCTGTGTGATGAGAGTTGGTTTCACTGGGTGGAAGGGCTCAATTGGCTTATGGAGTGGTCTCTGTGGTTCAGCTATATTCGGGCAATGTTTTAAAGTCATTTGAGAAACTGAGAGTAGTTACATTCCTAACGTGAGTTCCATTCTCATCCCCCCAGTTATAAGTAAGACACTACTGCAATCTCTAGGCTCAAGGAAACTAATATCCTACTTCTCTGCTAGGAAGTAGGTGTACAACACAGATGATTTTCTGGGCTTATGGTCAGGTGGGAGGTGGACCTAGGAACCCTACAGAATAAGGAGCAGGAGGCCATTATTCATAGCCACAGGAAATCTACCTCCTCCATCAAATTTCAACTGATTAAATTTTACATTATACATTGGGTGTACCTTTCTCCCACAGGGTTAGTTAATTTTGGCTGAGTGTTGAGTCCACTCTGTCCTAAATGTCGCTTTGTTGCTTATACATTTTGGCATCTACTTTGGAAGTGCCCTATGACACATACGTTTTGGCAAAAATTCATAATGTTCTTTTTCAGAACTGACATTATAATGACCCCAGGTTTGTGCATTTTTGCTTTAAAGCTGGAGGATGTCAGAAATAAGATAACCACGTAATATTTTATAAATTTAGCTAATGTATGCATAGCTAGATCTTGGATGGACTCCCACCCTTCTAGTCTGGGGACTATAACTAGTAAATGATAGGGTCTGGCATGAGAAATTTATATACACCAGCAGAAATATCATTTTAAATATTTTAACAAATTTGGAGTAGGTGGACCCATCCTTGCTATATGCTTTAAAATTGGTGATGCTCCTCCTGATATGTACTTGTGTTCACCCAATACATTATAATAATAATACCACTGATCAGGGTCTGTATACTATACTATGCTGTTCTGTATATGTTACAGTAGAGAAGACTAATGTTGATTACTTGCCTTGCCTCGCCTCATTTAGTACTATTATGTAACCCAACTATGTAGTTTAAGTTTTCATTGCTAAATTTTGTGTATGAACTTGGTGTAACTTTTTAAGGTTAACTACAGCATTGTCAGTAGTGTATGCTATTTGTTTGTATGTTATAACTATATGCCATTAAGAATCTGTAAGTCTGTAACGACCTCTCAAAAATGTCCCACCAATACCAAAGCATTGTAAAATGTGAAAACACATGGAAGGTCCAATGAAACTTTTAACGTTCTTCGAACAACATTGTGATTATGAATGCATGAAAAACTGGTACATAAACGGTTTACTTTTTCTCTAGGTCTCTTCTAGACAGAGTCTCATTTTTGCCAGAAGAGCTCATCTCCTCACGATTGGTCCCTCTATTGCTAAATCAGTTTGTATTTGCTGAACCTATGGCCGTAAAAAGCTTTCTGCCCCATCTTCTCAGACCGAAAAGAGGTAACTACCCAAACCTTGTTTTACGATTAAAATGTGTAACATTGGTGGCTTTTTGTAAGCCGACGTATCGCTGTGACTACTCTGCATACAATAATGTTGTTGCTGTTGAATATCTGTAAAATTACTCTTTCTTATTGCAAAATGTTTTTTGTTTACTACATTCATCTGAAATGTTCCATTCTCATTTTTTTTTTTTTAATGTAGATATTATGGGGAGAAGCAGAGAAGATTGTCTCCTGTCCCCAGCTCTCTTTCAGTCCAAAGTCATCCCAGTGTTGATGAAAATGTTTGAAGTACTTGAGGAACATGTTCGTGTGGTATTGCTAACCCACATTGATGCTTATGGAGAACTCTTCACTTTGAAAGAGCTGAAAGACATTATCCTTCCACAAGTAAGTGGGCATGTGAAAAGAAATTGACTTGACAAAGCAGGGGTAATTATTAAGCATTGGTTATAGAATTGTAATAAAATTATACACATATACCTCTTGTGGTTTAAGCACAGTATGATAAATTTAAAAGATGTTAATATTTTTTTCTTATTTATCCTAATTAAGGAACAATGCTTGACCATGGGGTATAGGATGCGCTGTGTTGAGAGTAAGACACTACTGTGTACTAAAACTTGTGTTGCCTGCTCTTGTCCCTCTATGCCTCCTCCACAGAGACCATTCAGGTTTCTGTTTAGTGCCCAAGGAGTAGTGCACTTTTCCTTAAAGTTTACATTTTTTTCTTTAACTTTTTTACAACGGTGTATGGGAGTGGAGTCAGGCATTGTCTATGCTTCTCTGCTGTCCACTTTAGCTTTGCCAACAGTATAGGGCTCCTGGATGGCTACTTAGATCATTGACCAAGCACTTGAGACTGGCATTTATGCAACAGTGCTGGGTTGGACCACACTCCAGGAGCCGTGGGACACACAAAGACCAGCCCCAGTCTCTTTAAGACATGCTGAGATGGGACTTGCAGCAGTCTCTCAGGCTATTGCCTCTGCAGTGGAGCAGAGGCATGACAAAGTGGGTTCTCTGATGGCCAGGGCACAAGCCAGGTAGGGGCTGCACAAAGTAAGCCCCGCACCAAGGGCACAGGGGGTCTGCTTTAGGGCAGCACCATGGTTGGACTGGACTTATGGGGCAGGTGCTTTATTTCCCCCCACGCAGTAGCACCTCCCCCTTTGCAGGCTTTTGTGCTGGAAAGCCTGCTATTACTCACTAACTCCTCACTGTTGTAGTGCCCACATACAGATGTGAAAACGTTTTTTTCATTTCAATTAAATTGTGTGGTGGTGTAGATGTGCTTTCTTTAGCAATCTATCCTGTCACTGTACTCTTCTGTCTTATCTATTGAGTACTGAAATTATTTGCCAATGGTTTGTCACTGTACTTCATCTGGATGGATAGATATTTATGGTGTATTGACTTATTTACCACACTGTATCGTTGGTTATATATATTGAGCACTGACTTTATTTGATAACTTGGGGTTGTCAATGTACTCTCTCCTGGTTATGTATTTATCATTGACTTTATTTAGCAATGTGTTACGGTACTCTTGTTAATTTCATAATTTGCAGTACTCCGCTTCCCCACTTCTCAGGAAGCGATGTCTCAATGGGTCCCTGACCTCATAGTAGTAGTCCAGGTGCCCCCCATGGTTTGTAATTTCGGGTCAGGGACTGGTTAAAGGGTCTTCCTCCTTGGAGAAGCTATTGGAGACTTCATCATCCACCAAGCCTTGTAAGCATTGGATTCGAACCCAGGTTTAAATTTTAGGAGATTCCGAGTCTGAACTGTCCTCTCAGGAAGATTGTGTAGTATAAACGGTAGAAAATGGATTTGGCATCTGTGAGGGCATACAAGCTGGGATGTCTAGATCAGAGTTGATGCCGTAAGCAGACCATTTTAATGTGACTTTGATCTTGATGCAGGTCTAGGGCTATCCAGAACATTGGTCTTGGTAGCAACAGCCACAGACATAGTCCTAAGGCTTCAGTCATAGAACCAGAGAGTCTTTGTACACTGCGTCTGACTTCTAAGTTAGCTTAAAGACAATTTGAATGATGGGACCCCTCCCCCAACTGAAAAATCTGATGTGGGAGCTCGTCTCTTGCTCTTTCGGGAATAAGGTGATCAAGTCTTCTTTGGATGTGTGAGTTAGTGGCATCATAGAAAGAGTTACGTCTTGGAACTCTTAGGGCCATTGCCTAAGCAGTTCTTCTCCACTCTCCTTTCAAGAGCCAGGAGACTGGCAGTTCAGGGGACCATCCAGTCCCTATTGTCGTCTGGAGTGGTTGTCCCAATAGAACAGTAGGGTTTGGGTTATTACTTAAAAAAAATAAAAAAATTTGTACAGAAACTAGACTTGTCTCTCCGGCCCATTCTGAACTTCCCTTCCCTAAACTTACACACGAGGGTGGAAAAATTCAGTAAAGTTTCTGTACAATCAGTGATCAATGCCATGATGCGAGACTAAATTCTCACCTCCATGGATATAAAAGATGTGTATCTCCACATCCCAATTTGGGAGAGACAGGACATCACAGCCTTTTCAGATTTGTGGTGGAGAAATTCAATTACCAGTTCAAGGCACTACCCATTATTCTGGATACAGCACCAAAGATATTTACAAAAGTCATGGCAGCTCACTTAAGTTCCAAAAGGGGGTGAAGGTCGTACCATACCTGGACGACCTTTTAACTAGGGTGAGCTCTGGCCCTCTTCTTCTGATCCATATGCATTTGACAGCAGAATTCAGATGGCTGGGTGAATAATATGATATAAAATCTATAGAATGCGTATAGTATGCACAACAGATTATAAAGAAAGCACCCATAAAATACATATTCATGGATTCCCACGGGTTTAATCCATGTTAGAAGATCTTGAAATGGAGGGTAAAGCATAAGGGGAGTTTAACCAACGATCTGATATGTTTTCATATTTTAAAGGACATTCCCTGCTGGTATGCACAAATCGTTCATGTCCAATTGTGTCATTTACTAAATTAATCCACTCTGGTATGCAGATAGTTGTGGAAGCTATTGATTGTTTGGCTCTGAAAACCTTTGAGCATAAAAACGTGTGTTTTATTAACCCACTGCAGATAGTTTCTGCACTTTATTATAGAGAAGATTTGCATTTCCACCTTTAAAAACAATGCATGGTTTGGTGGATTTTCATGATCGCTTTGATTTTTATTAAAATTGATAACACAATGCTGTGTTGAGATTGCATACTGACAGTCTGTGGTAATCCTGTTTATTTTATCTTTCCCTTTCAATTAACATTCATTATTGTTATGTTAATTTTCTTTTTCCTAGGTTCTCTTGGGGTTACGTGACACTAGTGATTTGCTGGTGTCTGTAACCCTGCGTGGCTTGGCTGCTTTGGTATGTTTACTTGGACCAGAAGTGGTTGTGGGAGGAGGAAGGGTTAAAATCTTCAAAACAACCACCCCAGGATTTACAAAAATAGCAGATACCACACCCGAAGGTAACAGAGGGAACTTTTTATCACTAATTTTGTCATGTCTGTGTTTCATTTAAATAAACCTTAAAAGACGTGGCAACATAAGACTGCTGTCATTTTGAGATACTTACAGCACACAGCCGGCAATGTAAACTCCAAATTTTGGTAATATGCTTGTTGATGTACATCATGGCTGTGTTCATAGAGTGTGTGTGTGTATATTTGGTAATATGCCAGTATCTCTTATCTTAACATTCTTCTTTGTGCAGCCAAATAGCACATCTAAGCGCTAGGGGCCTGTTTCATTAAGAATCTTAACTTGAGAAGCTTCTTCTTTCAGTCTCCTGGACAAAACCATGTTACAATGCAAGGGGTGCAAATTAGTATTCTGTTTTGCACATAAGTTAAATACTGCCTGTTTTTTCATGTAGCACACAAATATCAACTTTAAATTTCAGTGTACAAATAAGCTATCAAGTATTTGTGTGCTACATGAAAAAACAGTCAGTATTAACTTATGTGCAAAACAGAATACTAATTTGCACCTCTTGCATTGTAACATGGTTTTGTCCAGGAGACTGAAATAAGAAGCTTCTCAAGTTAAGATCCTTAATGAATCAGGCCCTAGGTTCTTAAATGTAAATACGTTTCCGCACAAAGCACCCATCTACTATTAACTTAGATGTCATAATATGCCAGAGCCTTCTCTTTTTCAGCAATGTTACTTCGCTATTCAGTTTGCTTAAAAAATAAAACAAAACAAAAAAATGTTACTGTAGTTCTTCTGTATAGGAATTGCCCTCCAGCGGCTGTTTATTTTTCAGTGCATTGCAACTTTTATGCATCAGTGTAAACATAAAGGATTATAATCTCTTCACTTCCACTCACAGTTGGAGGGGATATGACACTTGGCCATGATACTTGTTGACACTTACTTTGATGTACCTCTCACTTGCATATAAGATTTTTGTGGCATCCACAATGTATTCTGCTATATTCCTTTTTCCCTATATACTTTTCCCTACTCTATCATTTACACACTGTTGTACTTATTCTCTACATATGTTTTTCTGAACTTTTATTGCCAGTGAGTTAAATTGCATGCAATATAATTTAATTCATCGAATGAGTGCAGAGTTATGCTCTGCACTCTGTGAACACAGCTGTATAGCAGCGTATGGTTCTACACACAAGTGTCTGTAGCCTCTAATGCAGTTTGATGGGGTGTATTATATTTAGCCCCCTGATTTTTCCAAAATAACCCTTTTTTTTTCGTATCTCAATTTCTGTTTTTAGAGTGAGCTGCAATGTGCTATTAAAATATGTATGTGTCATGGGTTTCGAGGTGGCATATCCTATCCTGTTCTAAAAGATATTTTCCTGCAATACTGTTTAGTGATCAGTTTTAGTCTGCTTGTATTTCTAATACTTTGTAATGTCACATGCAGCAAAAAAACGTTTTACACAACGCATTAGTTTTCATATAATGAAGTGCGGTCCCTTTTCCTGTATTTTTAGTCTGTGAATAACTAGTCCAATAAGTATATAATATCCGCTCTTCAATATACGTATACAGCCAGAGGGGTAGTGGAGAGTCCGAGGGTCCTTCAATTCAGGAAATGTAGCACAGTTCCTGGCACAATTTGAAGAGCTGGAGAAAGAGATAGTTCTCTGAGAAATAATAATTTAATAAGCAAATACTCACCTATGAGAATAAAACCTTACAATGAAAGTATAACCACGTTGTCATTGTAGTGTTTATGATCCTAGTGTTTCAGTGGTCTTCTTTCAAGATTACTCTTGCAGAAGCCATTGAAGATTTCAAATTTGTATGGAGAAATAATTAGGGGACACTCGGCAGTAAATCTGAAAGCTAAAACATTTATATATTGTAGTATTCTCACCTGGAGCATGTATAAAACCGAAATCTTAAAAAGATCATTTTCTTTGTGTACTCCACATTCACCATATGGTGCAGAGAAAAAGAAATACATTTGCATAGAGTTCACTGTGTATAAATAAGCAATATGTGTACAAATGTATATGCGCTTACCTTAATTATTTTTTTTTCAACGTGAAATAAGTCTATTGGAATTTTCGCCATCTTTAGTTATGGTATAAAGAAGTGCGTCTTCAATTATTATTTCTCCTACAGAATGTTACAAACTATATTTGTTTCTCTCTCCAGCATGTGCCATGGAACTCTGCCACATAGACCTCTTTTCCAAACATATTAATTAGCAATTACCTGCAACCAGAGCCATAACGAGGCAGGTGCGAGCGGTGCCGTCGCCCAGGGTGCAAGGCCTCGGTACCTTCAGCCCTTAAGCGGAACTTAAGGGCTGAAGAGAGAGAGAGTAACTTACAAGAGTTTGATGCTGCCTTCAGTCCTGAAGTTCCGCAGTGGAACGCATGTGCGTTCCACTGCGGAACTTCAGGACTGAAGGCAGCATCAAACTCTTGTAAGTCAGTCTCTCTCTCTCTATCTATCCCCCTCTTCCTCCCCCTCCCCCCCTGCATAGGAACAAGACAATTGCAAAGGCATCCCTCAGAATTTTGTCCAGTTCAATGTACAGATATCAAAGATGTATGAAACTAAAGCCACATTGCCTATATTAGGCCATTCCCGAAATTTAGTTCCCTGACAAGTAGTTAGAGAAGCTGCTTTGAGGTCAATAGTGACATTGCACAAGCTACAGAAGTCAGTTGCTGCAATGGAAGATAACATCTTTGGGTCAACAATCTCCAATACAAGCTACAGAAAGGAGCTTTATTGGAGGGTTAAAAGGAAGACGTCATGGCTGGAAAAACCCATATCCTTGCCTGTTCAGAGTTTGCAAAATGCAGAATATATTACAATTATCTGACAGAAGTCTTGTAGTTTGAGAAGTGTCAGAACCTGAAATTTGCTATTTATTACAGTCCCCCAACTACCCTGACCCAACTTGAGTTTTACAAATAGAAATAGGCAAATATTGCCCCAAACTGGTGTTCAAAGCAAATAGAGACTTATCCAAACCAAGACTACTAACTATAATAGCTGCAGAGCTGACCTCCTCTAACACTTTGAGAGTTTTTAACTTAATGTAAGGCGATTACAATGCAGCGTTTAGTGACTGGCGATCATGAGGTACACTAATGGGACTTCATGTGTGATAACAGTTTTTTAAGCATTCTGAGAGATCTCACAAATAATGGTAACCGGGTCATTTCAAGCCATAGATAAAATTCCATTTCTTTGGGATGCATTTATTAGGTTCTTTAAAAGTGCAAATTTATGCCGTAGCCAGGTCAACATGTTAACTGTTGATTGTGTTCAATGGGTTATCTTTAAATGATCATTTTAGAGCATCCTTGCCTACTTTCCCAATATGGCCGGGAGGCTCCCGAATTTCGGCCAGTCTTCCCAGATGAGCAGGCACCGTCCAGGACCATTGGCGGAGATGGGGCTTAGTAACGCCATTTGGATCCTCGTGGCTCGCCCCCCGCTGTGTGAAGCTATGAATTGTGGTCTGGCACAGAAGGCGTTGGGACACAGTAATGCAGAGCCGTAACGAGGATTTAAATGGTCATTAGGGCAGAGAGACGGTTGTTAATTTATTGGAATCCCACCACCTTGTGTGTGTGTGTGTGTGTGTGTGTGTGTGTATATATATATATATATAATTTCTTTCAGTAAAGTGCTAGCCACACCCACACATTAGGTTGGCCACACCCACTTGTAAAATGCCACTCCCACTTAGGTGGGGGCTGCCGGTGTGCCCCCCAGGGCACTAAAATGTCTAGTTACGGCACTGCCTGCAACTTCCCCTAAACGCCTTACAGATGCTGCCATCAGCCTTGCTATATGTAATTGAACTGTCTGAATAATACATTCCTGTTTCAGCACTGATTCAGTAAACAGAATGACAGGCTCTAGAGACACTTTATTTGTTTGACCTAATGTTGACCAATGTGTCCAAGCTGTAAGTGCCAGCTTCACAATATTGGAGTCACTGCATGCTTGGCTAGTTCTGGTGGTGAATCTAATTTACAGAGCCCTGTCTAATGCCATGTCTACTAAGCATAACCGTATCCATTGCCAATTCTAATACAAAGCCATATCTTTTGCCAAGCGTAGCTGCTTACCAGCCCTCGGATCCCTCGCCTCTATTCAGCAACTTTGTCTTTTCTGATATTTATCAGCCATTTTATGAAAGTGTAGTTTCATGTCCTGCACTCAACTATGGCAGCCCAATTCAGTGTAGTAGCCAGCTAGTGATGAAACTAGAACCCAATTTGTCCCAAAGTTAGCTTATTAAAAAATTAGTTGTGTATACCAGAACCATTAAAATTAAAATTTAGTTTTGAGCACAGCTGTTGATGCATCTTTTAAGGCTCCCACATTTCACATAATTTGCCATGGCTCCCTAGTGATATATACTAATCTTTGCAAAACATGCTTTATCTAGTCTCCATTATTTACATGCAGATCATGCATCAATGTAAATCCATCACTTGTTATATGTACTATAGTTCAGATATTTGATTTTATTATAGTGATGAATGCATATATTTTTAGTGTATTAAATGAATTGATGATCAACAATTGATTTATATATGCAGTAGCATCCAGGCAGTTGTGGTAGTTGTATTTATTTAAGTGGGTACTACACTGTATATCTTAAAATTTAATAACTGAGCTCCCCTTGAAATTTAAATTTTTACTTTAAGTTGTGCTGTCCGAGTTACATAATTCATAAATTCTAATTATGTTGTCCCAGATAATGGCAGAACAAATGCCAACTCGCCAAGAAAGTCAACTGAGTGATTCCTTATTTTAGAGACAGCAGTTTAATCTGGTGGGGTTGGCTGGTGTTTCTCTTATCCTTGTTAAATGTGATGCTGTTTCATTATGCATTAAAATAGACCTGTATCACATTCTAGTCAGAACAGTGATATATGCATGCCTCCCAAATGTTCTGAATTAGGCTGCAAAGTCCCGTTTTGCGGCATCTTGATCCTGACTGACCACAATGTTTTGCCACTAGTTCTTATGACTGCCAGTTAGTTTTTATGACTGGAAATGTATTCCCAAAGCACTAGGCACGCCCCTTTGAGCACCATACGACCATGTACACAAATTGTGCTGTTTTTATTTCAGTGTTGGGTTGTATGGGTATATGTTTGGCAGTGTACTTTGATTTAAGCTGGGTGCATACTACAGAAAACGCATGCAAATATTGTGCAGATCACACAGTAAACGACCGTGTGGTCAGCTATTGCATTACTGTATACGCTCTCACGATCATGTTTATTCGTATCAAAGCACATCGCATCTGTTGATTTGGTTTTATAAACTTCTAAAAATCAATGGAACAATGTCTGGCAAATGTGGAAGTGTGCATGCACTCACGACCAGCAGTGTAGTCCCATCTCTATAGCGTTTACAGAGTCATAATCTTTTAAGCCGATGGTTATAACAGCTGAAGAGCATAGTTCTAAAGGTAAGTCATGTAGATGTGTACGCATGAATCTGCATGATCATCAGGACTTTCAGTTGTTGGTAAAAATTATCGACTGAAAGTCTTGATGATAGACGTTAAAAAGATAATACAGACAGTAGTAATCTGCAGTAATTTTCTGTAGTGTGAACTCTGCTTTAGTCTAATATCATTAGTTTACTTTGATTCTGCCGGCGCTCCTTGCCAATTAATTTCATAGCTGCAGGCAGTAATAAAATGTCATACAATTATTTACTTATCCTGAATGTTAAGATCTGTGTCACAACATAATGTGTCAACCAAATTGTTGTAAGCCTTTGTGTTTTACAGACATTTAGGGGCGTATTCAATTGTTCCTCCGGCCGCCGGAAAAACGAGCGTGTTAAAACTATTACCGTTTATACGGTAATTACTCGCTGAATTTCAGCTCGCAGCTCCCTGAGCTGCGAGCTGAAATTCAGCGAGTAAATTACCGTATGAACGGTATTTACGCGCAATATTACCGTATAAACGGTAATAGTTTTTAACGCGCTCGTTTTTCCGGCGGCCGGAGGAACAATTGAATACGCCCCTGTGACTTAGTTCAAACTTCCCATAAAATGAAATCAGCAGGTTGCTGCTTAAAATATCTCTGGTTAGACACATTTGACATTTTTAACCAGAATCAAGTGTTTTAGTAAACAAACAAGTGGAAGACATGGAAGGTTTCATTTGGCTCAAGGGAGATTTTCCTTACTAGGCAACCGCTCGCTCGCTTGGGAACAAAATACACAATCACCAGCTGGAAGAAAGTTTCAGAACTACTGTATTGTTGCAGTAATACATGGAGAAATAGTATCATTTGAAAGTTGATGGCATCCAGGCACTTTTTTTTTATTTGTATATTTCTTTCTGTAATTATCGGCATTGTTCACTAGTATGCAAATAGGTAATCTGTTATCTTCAGTCATTATGGCCTTATATTTGAGAGTGCTGTGGTAATTTTATACTTTTTAAATTTTATGTATGAGTTTCCCAGGACTTTATGTTCCCCAATACTAAGCAGATAATGTGAAACTGTCAGAATAAGGGTTTTTAGGCATTTTGGATTCAAGCTGAAAGTTTTTGTGTTGAGTGTAATGTGGTGGCTTAGGCATGCATCCAATTCGTGTTCTCGACATATAAGGTGTTTGCAGTTCTGAAATCCCAAACTCTTCTGTGGCAGGAGATTGATCAGTTAAATAAATCTATTTCAGTATCTCCAGAAATACAGGTGTTCCAGATATTGAAAGCCTGCTTATTAGCTTGCTGAGAAGAGTTGGAATTTAATGTTAAATATTTAATGTGTGTGTTTCTCTTTTAATGAAAAACCTGTTGTTAGAAATGGAGGTTATAAAGCACTGTCTTCTGAGTAAAATGGGTAGTTTTAAGTAACTATGTAGAAAGATTTTTCTAAAAGCAGTTGCATTAAGTGGAATTTAGTAATTGATTCATAAACAAATATCAAATGCAAAACAACCAGCATATGTAGTTAAATGAGGTATCCATAGAATATAGTAGTTTAGTAGTGTATATATGGTACTCTTTCTCTGCAATGCTTTATAGTCTATGATGACCATATCTGCTATCTTTTCTAATTTCCAGAAGATACAAATTTTAAAATAGTTGTATAGCATTCAACCCATAATAGCATGGCTCTTTCAGTAAGGTCATTCTTGCTGTTTGTTGACTGTTGCAAGGACTTCTTTACTCTTCTACGCCAGTGGTTCCCAAACTGAGTGCCGTGGCTCAGAGGGGTGCCACGGCTAGGGCCAGTGGTGAGCAAGGCGGGGACTACTTGGAAATTATTTTGACTTGGGGGTACCTTAAGAACATGATAGGGACCCTAAGGGTGCTTCGAACTGAGAACGTTTAGGATCCACTTTTTACGCTATACTTTTGAAAGGAGCTGATAATATATGCATCATTTTTCAGACCAATGTGTTGGGTATTTATCCAAATTTTTACTAAGGTGCTAGATGTGTATAGAAATGTCATTATTATTTTTTTCAACTCACTACTTCTATTGCCATCTTTTTATTTATGTATTTTACTTTTGTTAACAAAAATAGCATTAGTGTCCTGTGACCATTTGAATACTGTTTGTACACTTATATTTTTTTTTTTATTTTTTTTTTTTAATAAACCCTGGATTATAACCTGTATGTGTCGCATGGCAGAATTCTTTTTGGACAGCACTAAAATAAATTTTGGATTTTTCTTTGTAGCCTCGCCTTTTTCATCTCTACATTCTCCTCCTGATTGGATATAAGTATGCTGAAAGTGAAAATACTAACCTGAACATCTATATAAATTGAGGCCCCACTTATGGATGAACAGGATATTCTACTTCTCAGTTTCTCATCGTCAAGGTCTTTCATCAGTCCTGGTTAGAATATCTTTCTGGATACTTAATTTCCTGTCAAACAATCAAAAACATCCTATACATTACTAAAATTATCTGCCATGCTCCTTCCTGAAACCCTTACATCTGACCCAGGGCTTTTCTGTTGTATTGTGACTTGCAGTCATGGTATGTCACTTCTTGTGTTGTATTCATTGGCCATATCACCGATGACTCATTCGACCATCTCTGGTTCACAGACAAGTAAATGCACATACAATTTATGTGTGTATATTTATTTTTATTAGCCATTGTCTGTACCTAAGTCAACATGAGTGGATCAAGCATAGCAATATTTTTTTTGTAAACATTACCCTTGCAGAGATATTTACTAATTGTGAGATCCTCTAATGAATGTTAAAACCAAAGATCATTAAATTCTTGCAACTCTGACTACACCTCCAGAATTTCTGAAGCTTGGAATAAGAAATTACATAGAACTGTAGCCACTGAAGGTGCAACCTCTGAGCTATTTTTAATGTACTGCATTATGGAAACTTAACAGTGATAAACCGTTTGGCCCTATAAAGCAACATAGACATGGAAAATGTCTGTTACACCTTCCAATTTACTAAGCATCTTATTGTACATTACCTTCATTGTTTGCTTAATTTTGTTACTTTTAATTATTTAGATTTGTGATTACAAATTTGGCATCTATTCACTCGTATGTAGCAAGTGTTTTATTTATAACAAAGAAGAATAAAGATAACTGCTTCTAGTTCAAAACATTTAGTGTAGATTATGGTATGTTAGGCTTCTCTTGGAAGAAGAAATGTCGCAGGTAGGAACTGTGATTGTCACATTCTATTATTAAAGTTAATTTGCCAGTTTTTGTTTAGGTTTATTCCAATCTAGAGCCCTATTTCTCTCCTAACCTTTCATTCCTTCCTCCAGCTAGTAGATCGCAAGTATTCTATGATCATTCAGGATTTACTTACCACCACAGACAACTATCTTATCCTATAATGTCTCAAAGGTTGACAGGCATATGTTTTAAATTAACTATGTATAAATACATTAAGGGTCAATAAAGAGAGCTTTCATGGGAACTTTTTACCCCAAGGACTATACACAGGACACGAGGTCACCCCTAAGGTTAGAGGAGAGGAAATCTCACAACCAGCAAAGGAAGGGGTTCTTTACAGTAAGGGCAGTCAAAATATGGAATTCACTGCCAGGGAAGATTCAATAGATATGTTTAAGAAAGGGTTAGACAAATTTTTAGCGGAAAAGGGTATCCAGGGATACGACCGTTAATTAAAATGAAGGATAATAGTGGATATAGAGTATAATAGGACTGGGGGGATTTTAACAATTGAAACAGATTGGCGGTTGCTTACTCTGGATCAACTCCAAATATAAGTGAGGGATCGCAGAAGATCCAAAATAGGTTGAACTTGATGGACTGGTGTAATTTTTTTGTTTTTTTTGAACCTCAACTATGTAATTTCAATAATTTAGTAATATGGATAAAGCAGACTGGATGGCTGCTGCAGTTGTATGATTGACTCCATTGACAACTACCCAATACCCTACATGACTTTCT